>NC_056733.1:1221216179-1221436179 GCF_019279795.1 Protopterus annectens | reverse complement strand
GTCTTCATTTGTATGTTATTAATTAATTGGAATGCATTCCTACATTTACAAAGGACTTCAGTAACTGATATTTTTTTTAACAAACGATATAATCTCCAATATGGAAGGAATAGATTTGATGACCTGTATTTCTCAACAATTCATATTCACTGACAAGTTTAAACTGATTCACAGCAGGTGACCATAGGCAATCTGGCAGCTTATGTAGTCTGCAAAGCAATTGTTTCTGTGGTGGTATTATTTTGTTTTATGTGAAAATTTCTGTTTGTGTCATCTCTTGCATTAGTTGATCGATGGCACATAAGGGAACAAGTCTGCCTTCTCGATCACTGCAGGATACAAACAAATGGCAGTCTTCCATAATTTCTAGACTATAATGTAGGCTTCTTGGCAGCATTCCTCTTAGAAAAATAAAATAGTTCAAAGCCTTTAAATAGTATGCCAGCTATCTTTTGGCAGAGTTGAATACTTTATTCTTGAATAAGAAACCTATAAATATTCAGCACAAATTTTGGTTCTGTGAAGAAAAAAATTCCATTGGTAGGGGCAAAGTTCACAGCAGGTCAGCAGGTCAAGGAAAAGGAAGATATTTATCACCAGCCATATGTCTTTTCAATTTACTTGCAAAATGTTGCTTAATATTCAGGATGAGTTAGCAAAAGCCTTTATCAGATTAAATCTCTTTCACTTAAGACTTCCATAAAGTGGTGCAAAAAAATATTTCCTTACTGGAGTTACACATTACAGAATTATATAATTTATACTAACACCTCCCATTCCTTAACATAAAACAGTATGACTAACATTTACAAGAAGGCTACATTATATTACAAAAGTGAGATAGCAAGAAAAAGAAATATATATATATATATATATATATATATATATATATATATATATATATATATATATGATGTTTATTATAAAATACCAGTGAAGAAATTCTGCCTAAATTACAACAAATACTGAGTATACACCACCCCCTGGATTCATGAAGCTCGGCGCAAGGCCGGTGTAAGGCATGCACCGGCCGTGCGGTGTATAAATGGTGTAGTAGTGCCATATGCATATTAATGAAGGTGCGCCGCTACCACATCCACGTGCATAGGACACGTGCGTGAGTGCATGGGGCATTACTAAGCTGAGCCTGGAGGCGTGTCAATGTCGGCTGGCGATGAGCAACCTAAACTGCTGAATATTATAGCCTGCCTGCAATAGTAATCTCACCTATCAGTGTCCGTGGATAATGAAACGTATGCAAAGCATGCAAGACAGTTCCCGGCCACATAAAATGGAGAACCAAACAGAAATGCACGCAACATAATATAAGTTTCCGTCCATGGAACAAATGATATTTAAAATCGTGTGTCCGTAATGTACTGCACTGTCAGAAGTTATACCCAGTGGAAGTGAAGCGCATCATGTCAGCGCGTCGCCAATACACACATCTAGCCCCATGGGTATGGTCACCAGCAGTCCCACAGTGGTAGTGATAGTACACAGCAGGGCAGTTGTGGCTATATAACAACCGTAAAGAAACCTGACAGTCAAAATTGTATACCAAACACACACAAACATATGTATATTAAAATGTGCTATACACATGAACAGGAACGTAAACGTCACATACACATAGGATGCTATATGCGGAACCGGGATATCCAAAAGTAGAACCCATGCATGCAAATGCAATACGCAACAACCCCAGTATAGCACATAACCCACACCCATGTCCGAATGTCCACCAAATCCAGCTACCAGCCTTGCGCATCCATACACCTGCACATAGCGAGTATTCCCCATATGTAGTAGGAAGTATCGTCCTAGGCAGTGTCCAGATTGCAAATATTATCCCACGATTGTAAACATCCCATCACAGGTACGTAAATCCAAATGCCTGCGCGTTAATGTTATGGCAAAATGTGTGTATATCCCGCGTGGGATTAGTAACATGTTGAAACCTCAGAGTTGTTTACACGCCATGGTGTCCATTACTGTACACATCTGGACAAAACATGTATGAGTAGTCACGGTACTGTTCAGTTTCTACACAGACATGCAATTCATACTACGCAGGATGGAACAGCTGTCCACCATGCAGGTCACCCCACTAGGGTTGTCACCTGTTCAGATGGCCAAGGTGGGACATCCCTTTTAGAAATGTGAGAATTTGCAGGATAAAACATACCCCCGGCCAGTGCAAAGGACAGAATTACACGTGTATGCCAAGATAAAAGCTTATGCCATAGCATTTGAATAGCTTATGCTATCCCAAATAATAGTTATGTGTTCCAGATACAAAATACCTGTATCATGCAACTAGTACAGAAAATAAGAAATATATTATTGTCTTAAAATCACAGGACATTTGCCATGTCTTAGGTGTCGTCCCAGGACACAACTGTCCAAAGTGGGACCTCCCTCAAAGAGGAACAAGTGGTAACCCTACTCCCCACTGAATTATCGACAGTATATATTCAACTCAATCACATACTGACACCACCTCTCAACCTATTACAGCAACAAAACCTGGACAAAGCCTAAAAGGATGGGTGGACAAATAAGGACAGATGTAATTACTGCTCTCACAAGCTTCGAAAGTTCACTAAATAATAGTATGTACATAAGCAGGAAATGTTGTGAAGGATGTGGGGTAGTCCCCAGTATTACAGAGGTCCGTACATATATACTGTAACAAACCGTCACATATGTTGACTGTACTACTGCATACCCATAGTTAATTCATAGTTACGTCATGTGCAAAATAATAACCCTGGTAAGAATGAATACAGGAAATAGTCAAAGGTGAATGGGAACACCATTATGTATTGTAACCACCCCCACTCATATTATGTATTGCCAACATCATAAGCTGCTGACAGGTGCCCAAACACCTGTGTCTGCAAACAGATTAAATGTTTAAAATGGACAATCCTTGTCCATGTGCTTTGTCTGACATTTGAACACGGTTAGGGCAGTTCCATTCACCAGTCGGACAAGCCTAAACCCAGATCACCAC
Source organism: Protopterus annectens (assembly GCF_019279795.1). Taxonomy (NCBI): domain Eukaryota; kingdom Metazoa; phylum Chordata; order Ceratodontiformes; family Protopteridae; genus Protopterus; species Protopterus annectens. The sequence continues at coordinate 1,221,433,160 of NC_056733.1, read as the reverse complement.
ATGAACACCCTGACAATTAAAGACCTGTATGTGTCAGGAATATAAGCCTTTGGGTTCTGAATATCCCTGCAGTGATGAAATATGCAGCTTGGGTCCAGAGCAGTAGGGAATAGGGAATGTGTAACATGTAGTACCGCATTTTTCCCAGCAGGAGAATGGATGCCAGTGACGTAAGTGAAGTGGTGAGGCATATGTTAATGTAGCTATGTACTATGGGTATGCATATAAATGAGTCAGAACACCAAACGTATACTGGTTACAGCATCCGGCCAACGTGAATGCAGTCCCGGTTGAACAACGACTACAGCACATATAATGTGAAAGTGTAATGAATGCGTCTGTGCTGTACAGACAGTTAAATATGTAAAGGTAAACGTGTGTTTCGCAAACATCTGTTAACCGGATTACAGATAATTACTGGTACTGTCACAAGTAATAAAGCCCACGTAAGCACGAAGACTTAGTAAACATATGTAACCCACAATAAGGATATGTATGCGCACCCGCGCATAACCCACAATAAGGAAATGCAAGTGCGCCTGTGTGTGTGTGATCCGCTCACAGCATAGTAAATGAATGCTGTTTCCCCAACATTAGTTATACATGGCTCAAACCCGTTAACCTCGTAAAGTATGAAACCGGATGAAGCCATACAAACTACCGGTACAAATAGGGACAAACCCCAGATATGTGCCAGAACAAACATAGAAAGTGGATAGAATAACGGGTGTGTAAGTAGCATGGATTCCCTGAAGGGTATGCAGTCATAACCTGAACTGCTTGCCAGAAATCCCCACCATAAGTCTCAAATGAAATGCCACTACATTGCCAGATAGACACAGGTTTATGTAAAACACAGCGAAGATAAAGGGGCAAGCAGCTGTACACTCTGCGACAATCTGTATAGTGGAAAGGTATGGTATGGATATAGATATATGTGCATACACATAATCCACAGACGTAAACCAAAGCAAGTTATGAAATGAGGATTGTACATGTATATATGTATACACAACAGACTTATGTATGACATATGTACATAAATAGGCGACATTATATCTAATATGGGTAGACAAACAGACATGCAGGAAAGGTGAATAAACCGCAGCATTCAAAAACATTGGCTAGAAAGTGACAGTCCAGCAAGTTCTACACTTTAAACATGCAGATAGGTGTCCATTGCAGGACTCCATAAATTGAAATACGTAGTGTCAACCGACATTGACGCAAAAGAAGTGACCGCAGCAAATACGAAATAGCTGTACATGCAACAGTATCAGTTGCAAGGGTGATGACACATGTGTCGATAGAATGTATGATGTACAAACTGATATCCGGAGAGTGGGGAGTGCATATAAGTGTCTCCACACTTCAGTAATGCACACATTAAACATGTGTAATGGGTACTGTAGAGGGTTGTCAGGTATGGGAATCATGGGTATGCAGAAATGGGCCTAGGTGTTGTTTGGCAGGGATTTCGTAGGCCCGCCCCATGGGAGTGATGTGGGTATAGCACACGCCTATATTCTCAATAATGGGGCAAACCATCCACTGGATATTGCGGAAACCATTTTGGCAATATGTAGGGCCCTATATCAGTGTCATGTAGGCGATTATCATGGATGGACATGTGCACGACCAAGATGGTACCCATAACTGGCAAACTGTCAGAATAACACAGCTGCACTAAGGCATAGTACATGAAATACAAATAGGGACTATATTAGATATACCCCAGACAAAGTCAGAATGTTGTGAGAATACTGGCGTACCCATGAATACGGATGTTATGAGTGTTACTAATCATGTAATGGAAATGTCAGTCACTATTATCTATCGTACAGTCCGTAATGCCTTGCCAGCAATTTACCAGAAAGGCACATCACTATGACAAATGTAACAAAGTCAAACGTCAGGGCATTTAACCATAATTTGTACAGGTTAGGGGTATGAAGGTAACCTGTCCAAAATACATGTACAGTACTAGTGATACTAGGTAGACAGGTGAGAAGAAAGACATCAGGACAAATGAGAAAACATGTACAAGTCACACGCATGTACACCGACAAATGTGAATGACAACGTATGCCCTTTGAATGTCAATGTGGAAGGTTAATAGACACAAACGTAATGTGTCCCTCAGGGTGTCATGCAGTGTCACCGTAACAATGTCCAGTCCCCCAGACATGTACGTGAGCTCTGCCACTGACGGAAAGTGCAAATACTGGCGCACACATACGGTACATGATAGACCAATTAGTGTGGATAAGCAGCTGTTGGCCTGTGTGAGGAATACAACTGTCTGGGTGGGTGTGTCCTGCAATATAAATGTAATGGCATGTGGCCTGTGATGCCACCATACAGTGTGTGTATTGGTGTCAGAAAGTTGATATTTTGTTACAGACACATACTCCACAACTGTACAGATTTACGATGAATGTGCAGAGTTCTGCCTCATATGTTTGGTGTGTTCCATGTAACAGTAACATTCCGGCACTTCCATGATAACTGAAGACATGAAATAATGACAAACGTGCGTAAGACACCAAATCCGACAGAAAAGCCATACTAATGCAAAACCTATTATTGTGTCAACTATTTACGTTTGTAAGAGCAACATGTCAATACTGCCCCTATGTGTCCCACTATCAGATAAGGCCTTGTCCAGCAACTTGCTCTAGGAGGTGGAGTGGTATGAACAGAAACAGATACATGTGTGAGGAAACAGCAATATTGACTGCAAGATAACGCAGAAGGTATGAAATGCGCTGCAGTAGGACGTGCAGTACTGTCCCCAAGTATGTGCTGACATGTCAAATGACACAGCAGTCTACATGAAGTACCTATAGGGCTGCCACCTTTACAAATGATGGTACTGAAACATACCCACAGCCATGCACACAGCACAAATAGACATACACACATCAAAACTAGGCCATGATACATGAAGCCTCTGGCGTGTACGAGTACAGTGAGAGTACAGCAAGGATAGATGTCTGCCAAGATGTACAGCAAATGCCTGTAAGGGTGTGTAACACGTTGCATGGACAATGTTGGGAGTTGCAACATACCCCATTGGTATGTGAAAGCTATGCAAATATGCGATACATGAAACAGTCAGCTGTCCATGCAAGAGCAGGGTTATGGGCAGAAAATAGATTATATATATATATATATATATATATATATATATATATATATATATATATATATAGAGAGAGAGAGAGACATACACACACACATGTGGCAGGGCTGGTAACCGAACCTACACATGACTACCCTATTACACTACAGCATGACGCATTTACAGAACACGCTACCGAGACTACTAAACACAGCAGACACATAGGCATTCTACTAGGTGCGTGTCAACATCCGCAAAGACAAAGACAGCAGCAGGATGCATCTGTGTTGCGAAGCGTCTAAAAGCATAACCTGAGTCCCCAGGCAGACAGGAGCATGCACACACACACACACACACATCTGGCAGGCCTGGGAATCGAACCTACACCTAACTACCCTATCACACTACAGCATGACACATTTACAGAATGCGCTACCGAGACTACTGAACACAGCACTCCCAGAGGCATACTTCTAGGTGGGTGGCATCATCTGCAAAGGCAAAGACTCCGATAAGTAATGTATGTGTTGTCAGGCATCTAAAAGCATTACTGTGTCCCCAGGCAGCTGGAAACACAAGCACACACTTGGAAGGACAGGGAGTTGAACACACACCTACCTACTCTAACACACTACAGCATTACACCTTTACAGAATGCGCTACCGAGATTACTGAACACAGCACTCTCAGAGGCATACTTCTAGGTGGGTGGCATCATTTGCAAAGGCAAAGACACCGATAGGGAATGTATGTGTTGTGAGGCATCTAAAAGCATTACTGTGTCCCCAGGCAGCTGGAAACACATGCACACACACACACACACACACACACACACACACTCTTGGAAGGGCTGGGAGTTGAACACACACCTACCTACTCTAACACACTACAGCATTACGCATATACAGAACATGCTACCGAGATTACTGAACACAGCACTCTCAGAGGCATACTTCTAGGTGGATGACATCATCCGCAAAGGCAAAGACGCCGATAGGGAATGTATGTGTTGTGAGGCATCTAAAAGCATTACTGTGTCCCCAGGCAGCTGGAAACACACGCACACACACATGCACACTTGGAAGGGCAGGAAGTTGAACACACACCTACCTACTCTAACACACTACAGCATTACGCATTTACAGAACGCGCTACCGAGATTACTGAACACAGCACTCTGAGGCATACTTCTAGGTGGGTGAAATCATCCGCAAAGGCAAAGACGCCGATAGGGAATGTATGTGTTGTGAGGCATCTAAAAGCATTACTGTGTCCTCAGGCAGCTGGAAACACACGCACACACACACTGGGAAGGGCCGGGAGTTGAATACACACCTACCTACTCTAACACACTACAGCATTACGCATTTACAGAGCGCACTACCGAGATTACTGAACAGAGCACTCTCAGAGGCATACTTCTAGGTGGGTGACATCATCCGCAAAGGCAAAGATGCCGATAGGGAATGTATGTGTTGTGAGGCATCTAAAAGCATTACTGTGTTTGCAGGTAGCTGGAAACACACACACACTTGGAAGGGCCTGGAGTTGAACACACACCTACCTACTCTAGCACACTACAGCATTACGCATTTACAGAATGCGCTACCGAGATTACTGAATACAGCGCTCTCAGAGGCATACTTCTAGGTGGGTGACATCATCCGCAAAGGCAAAGACGCCGATAGGGAATGTATGTGTTGTGAGGCATCTAAAAGCATTACTGTGTCCCCAGGCAGCTGGAAACACACGCACACACACACACACACACTTGGAAGGACAGGAAGTTGAGGACAGACCTACCTACTCTAGCACACTACACAATTACGCATTTACAGAATGTGCTACTGAGATTACTGAACACAGCACTCTCAGAGGCATACTTCTAGGTGGGTGACATCATCTGCAAAGGCAAAGATGCCGATAGGGAATGTATGTGTTGTGAGGCATCTAAAAGCATTACTGTGTCCTCAGGCAGCTGGAAACACACACACACACTTGGAAGAGCCGGGAGTTGAACACACACCTACCTACTCTAACACACTACAGCATTACGCATTTACAGAACGCGCTATCGAGATCATTGAACACAGCACTCTCAGAGGCATACTTCTAGGTGGGTGACATCATCCGCAAAGGCAATGACGCCGATAGGGAATGTATGTGTTGTGAGGCATCTAAAAGCATTACTGTGTCCCCAGGCAGCTGGAAACACACACACACACACACACACACACACACACACCTGGAAGGGCCGGGAGTTGAACATACACCTACCTACTCTAACGCACTACAGCATTACGCATTTACAGAACATGCTACCGGGATTACTGAACACGGCACTCCCAGAGGCATACTTCTAGGTGGGTGACATCATCCGCAAAGGCAAAGATGCCGATAGGGAATGTTTAGAGAGTGAGTGGTCTGAAATCATATTACCGTCCTAAGGTAGACGTACACAAACACGCCAGTGCTGTCAACGGGCCAACTAAAAATCTGCGGAGCACAACAACACTGAATAGATACGGGATGTGCCATGGACAGTACACCCTTTGAGAGAACAACAAGTGTGTTCAATGTAGGCATCCATTGTGACATTGAAATTGGACATCTGGTGCCTGGATGACCACCATGGCTATACAGGATGTCAATGGCCATGCCCACACGCTTAGTATCACACTTCTGTTTGGAATGTACTGTGTGTCCATCTACACAATGGCGTACTGGGCATGCTCACACAGCTGTTGCAAAGGGCCATCTTGCATGCACACGGAGTCTAATCACGGAGGGGCGCAGTGTGGAATGTACTGTGTGTCCATCTGCACAACGGCGTACTGGGCATGCTCACACACTTAGCAGTTGTAAAGGGCCATCTTGCATGCACACGGAGTCTAATCACGGAGGGGCGCAGTGTGGAATGTACTGTGTGTCCATCTGCACAACGGTGTACTGGGCATGCTCACACACTTAGCAGTTGCAAAGGGCCATCTTGCATGCACACGGAGTCTAATCACGGAGGGGCGCAGTGTGGAATGTACTGTGTGCCCATCTACACAACGGCGTACTGGGCATGCTCACACACTTAGCTGTTGCAAAGGGCCATCTTGCATGCACACAGAGTCTAATCACGGAGGGGTGCAGTGTGGAATGTACTGTGTGTCCATCTACACAACGGCGTACTGGGCATGCTCATACACTTAGCTATTGCAAAGGGCCATCTTGTATGCACACGGAGCCTAATCACGGAGGGGCGCAGTGTGGAATGTACTGTGTGTCCATCTACACAACGGCATACTGGGCATGCTCACACACTTAGCTGTTGCAAAGGGCCATCTTGCATGCACACGGAGTCTAATCACGGAGGGGCGCAGTGTGGAATGTACTGTGTGTCCATCTGCACAACGGTGTACTGGGCATGCTCACACACTTAGCAGGTAGATCTACTATCTACCATCTTGCATGCACACGGAGTCTAATCACGGAGGGGTGCAGTGTGGAATGTACTGTGTGCCCATCTACACAACGGCGTACTGAGCATGCTCACACACTTAGCTGTTGCAAAGGGCCATCCTGCATGCACACAGAGTCTAATCACGGAGGGTCGCAGTGTGGAATGTACTGTGTGTCCATCTACACAACGGCGTACTGGGTATGCTCATACAGCAGTTGCAAAGGGCAATCTTGTATGCAGATGGAGTGTACACACAGAAGGGCACAGTAAGGTATAACTGCCCTCACGCACAGGGCGGTTACACATGCAGTGACCTGTACACACACAGCTGCCATCACAGCTGTCACAGGTGCAGGTCACACACGTACACACTGCAGTGTACACTGTAGCTGTCAAGTCAGCACCATGTCGTTGGTGCAGCACTACACAGCCTTACGGTCCCACAACACCATGTGACACATGACCACTGGGCTGTACAGCGGTGTACACCAGCGGTGCAGAGTACACACGTACCAACAGGGATCCAACAGGTGTTTTGCATTGCAATGATACCAGTATACATGAACAGGTCGGCTCAAGACATACCATGACCCTTACACAGCTGTGACACCTGACTGTTGCTGTACACCAATGAACACATGTCTAGGTACATCATACATGTGATTGTGTGGATGTGTGCAAGGACTGCACACACAACACATACATACATGGCCTTTGATGTACCTCGTGCATAACACTGGCCTAATCAATGCTACACATGCGAATTGAAGGTGGGCCCATGTCTGTTGAATGCTCACACTACAGGGGGTAGCAGTGTTGACCGGGACACATACCCTTGTACTGGTCGCCTGTGACACCCATGATATCATACCACAGTCTATGTGTTATGTATGTCAACACACATGTCCAACAATAGCAATGCATACAAACATGGCAATAGGAGACACATGTGACATCTGTACTGTGCATGCAGCAAACATTCATGTGCAGTGGCCGATGTCCGTAACATAGTTGCACCTACCTACGACATGCAGATGCAATGCAGACCCATCATTGACATCTGTATATGGTGACATACAAACAGCAAGTATGGAGGGATGTGTGTACATAACATGGTGAACCACCTGTCTAGATGTATGTGTGCAGGGGGTGGCTCACAGTTGTGTCACACACCATCCTATCATGCCATGTGCTAAATGTACGCTATGTCGCTGTTACATGATGGTGCTGACATAATGCATACACAGCGGTCAGGTGTTAACAACTATATCATATGGCACCTGTAACACCTACAACCTCCTGTGTGCATATAGCAGCACATTTGCCAGATATAGCGTTGGTACACATAATGCAATCAATACCGCTGCATGTCCAGCAAACGTGTCATCATATGGCTGGTGTATCATTCCCAGCACTGCCATGTGTGTCCGAATGTGTGACCAGGGATGCCACATATCGCGGGAAATATGTCCCAGTTGCTACACATCCCTGTACACCATTGTAGAGAACTGTACATACGTCAGTGTGGGAAGCATGACGTTCGCCAGTGATGTGCATCATACACATCGGCTGTCCGTATACACATGTGTGGTCACCACAGTGTGTGTGTGTCTGTATGTATGTCTGGTGCTTGGTGTGAGTGTGTATGCTAATATACAGTGGGAAATTATCACTGACCCCACGTGTTGACTAACCCGTAATGGTGATGCATTGCACAACCCTGTTTATGCCATAGGTCCCAGCCATACTGGCTACCTGTGCATGTCCCTTCTCTGTGACACTTCGTGTGGGTGCATAGTACTGTGAGGGTGATGACCACACAGGCAAGGGTCCCCAGCTGCACACTATGGTGTGTGCGTTATAGTGGTGTACACCTCGTGACTGCGGCCATGTTCACGTACTGTTACGGGTCCTACTGCTGCACAGTGTGGCCTCCAGCTACCAAGTGACACCTCACATCATCATTGGCCAGGCCGCTGTGTACAACCCCTGCACCATGTCACCATACCTGTAATGTGTCCTGCTATGTATGTCACGTCTCTGTCCAGTGTAGCCTGTGGCACCGACCACATGCGTCAGGTGCAGTATATGTGCGGACATCTGTGTCATGTTTGCGTGTCCAACAGTCAGGATGAGGGTACATGTAGCATGCTGATATTGCCAGACGTGCCTGTGTGTACTCCACAATTACACGTGGGGGACTGCAAACACTGCTACCTGTAGGCACATGCAAGTACACCATAGGAGGGAACCAGGGTATCACAACCAACATGGTGCTACAGACGTAACCGAGACACATACCGTGAACACATCACAATGCATGCTGCACCTGCACTACATGGTGTGACTGGTGCATGTTGACAGTACACAACCTATGTCACATACACAACTCAGTATTCACACACAACCACTGCAACATACACATCCCTCACTATGCATACACAGGTATTACATACACCTTTCACTATGCTGTTCACCCTGTGCATCAGAATATTTGTGCATAACCCTGCACTGATGGTGTGGATGACAGGGATGTGACACAGGCTTCATCATATGCACAGGGTGATATGTTTGCCAGGGGCATAGGCTGCACACAACCACTGCAACACACACATCCCTCACTATGCATACACAGGTATTACATACACCTCTCACTATGCTGTTCACCCTGTGCATCAGAATATTTATGCATAACTCTGCACCGATGGTGTGGATGACAGGGATGCGGCACAGGCTTCATCATATGCACAGGGTGATATGTTTGCCAGGGGCATAGGCTGCACCAATGGATAACATCATGTGTGTGTGTAAGGGCCGGTGAGTTGACTGGACATATCTGTGCAGAATGCATGTGGATGTTGTGGAGCCCTACAGTTGTGTTTGCTGTGTGCGTGTATGTGTGTACACAGTTCTGCCATTTGTGATGCCTACACGGGGTATAATTGACAGCCCCAGATTGTACAGTGCAGGTTGTACAGCTCACTGTGTCCGTCCATGGCCATGTGACCTGTGCCTGCCTGGGGTTGCACGGGCACTACCAGGTGGAGGTACAGAGTGGCTACTGTCCGACGACACATGTCCGCTGGAAATGTGTCCCTGCTGAGACCATCCAGGGCCATGTCCACATGGCCTGCTGTGTCCTGGTGTTGACAGCACAGCAGCAGCTGCACTGTTACTACTACCGGCACTATGGGAGCGGGCATGAGAGGTGGCACGGTCATGTCGACCTACACTAGGTGGTGTTGCTGGCCTACGTCCACATGGCCTATGCCTCACTCCTACCAGGTGTTCCAGCACAGACAGCTCCCGCTCGTGGATTGCCATGCCTCGGTCAAGGATTCCGACCATTTCACCTAGTCACCTATCCAGAACATTAGCAATCTGCTGTTGAGCATTTGCCAATGCCTGGATGTTGTCATTTAGGGTATGGATAGCAGCCCTCTGCAGCCTCTGCCCTTCTCTGTTCTGCCATTCAGCACGTGCCTGTGCCACCATTACAGTCTGGAACATGCGTCTGGTGATACCAGCTGCTGCGCTCTGTCCTGCAGGTGCATGTCTGCCAGAGGTCCTCCTACGAGCAGCACCGGCCACATGCCTGTGTGGCACATCTGCAGTCATTACACTGACACCATGATGTGTAGACACACCTTCTGTAGCCGACACACGTTCCTGTTCCACGCCAACAGACACTGACTGTCCTTCCTCTATGGCCACCGGTGATGCGGTATGTGTTGGCAGCAGAACTGTGGGACATAGCTGGGATGGTAACCATTGGCACAGATTCAGCCCCTGACAACCCTGCCTGTACCTCATGCATATATTCATCAATGCTAGTATCTGTGGGGACACTAACATCAGATAGACCGCATTAGGGTAACGCACCTACATCACCTGTGAATGCAAAGAAATACTGTAAAGTACAATAGACACAGACACACACACACAAAGACACACACACACACACACACAGACACACACACAGACAGACACACAGACACACACACACACACACACACACACACACACACACACACACACACAGACACACACACACACACACACACACACACACACACACACACACACACACACAGACACACACACACACACACACACACACACACACACACACACACACACACACACACACACACCATGCATGTGATTTGTCAGATGGCATGCAGCATGCCTGCGATAGAGCAGAGGGCATGCAGCTCAGACATTAATAGTGTTAGTAAGCATACCTCCCTGGGGTGCACACTACAGCAAGCAGGTGTCATATCAGTAGCCATGCAGTTCACACAATCATGGTAGTATGCATGCATCTCCGTGATACACCATGTGGGCCAGAACAGGATAACAGTACACATGTCTGATGTGACCTTGACATGTAATTTGCTGACATGTGCATTAACATGCATACATGTTTGACACAATGGTGTCCTGACACATGTACAGCATCATAATGGGCTTCACATTGCAGTGTTGTGTGTATGCTCTACAGATAGAATGCATGTTTAGCAAATGTGCATGAGCACAGGAGGGAAGTGTGAGCCATCTATATTGCTATACAGTGTGAAGTACAGACACTGTGCTATTGCATGGCAACATGAGGCATGTATGTTGCTGTAGAATGCATAATATGTACACATTGCATAGCCATAACTGCAACACAGTCATGATGTTCGACAGATCGTATATGGTAGACTTCAGTGACACCTCCAGTAGCTGTGCACAGGCTTTTAGGTTGTCCACTGTACCACAACAACTGTATAATCGGTCAACTAAGGCTATAATTGGACCATGCGTGGACAATGTGCAACAGGGTGTATACACATCCCATGTACTGTGTGGCTACATGTCTCTGGCCATCCCCCATGGCCATGTGTGAACATGTGGTGGCCAATTGTGTGTGATGGGCATCTTCTCCACATGTCTGTGTGGTCCCATATGACATACACCCATACATGTCAGATATGTCACATTCCACAGGTCTATGCAGACAACGGGTTGTATGTTTGGTATGTGGGGTATAGGGCATGTGATAGTGTGACAATATTGCAGACAGAACACTACATGTCTGGGACATGTCAGGTGGCACATCACAATGTGTGCACCCGATGCAGGGGCATATGACACAATCGTGACACTTGTGGGCTGCCCATATCACAGCTCACTGTGTGGTACTGTGTCCATACCACACATGTTGTTTCAATGCATACTACATACGCCTCCATTGTAGAACACCTCCACCGTTGTATGCACAGCTGACCACACATGTCGCAATGACAAGTACTGTGGTTTCAAATCTGTGTATCATTACGTTTGCATATATTGCACATGGGTGGCGTGTGTGAATGCATGGTGGTGCGACCTGCATATCGTCTCTGGAACAAATATCAGGTGTGCAAGTGTTAACTGGCCACATGGCAAATAGATCTACACTGTAACATGCCTGATACTGATGACAGTCTCACCTGCAATGGACCCATGTCTGTGCAGCACGCCAGAGGTACCTGTATAGGGGTGACACACCAGTATGAACATTATCCATGACTGTATGACAGCCACAGGTTGCACTGTGCATGTGCACACATTCACCTGTGTAATAGCATATAGTATGCACGTGTGTGCATACACAACGTAGCATACTGTACTATGCAGCATGTGTGTCCACATACATGGCATATGTTGTTACTTTACATTATGTACAGTGACAAATGCAACTACATGGGATATAATAGCCATATGTGCATTACTGACTTACCAGGCAACTCCAGGTTCATTGGTTGGGAGACACCCACCTCCACGATGGCAGCTAGTGTTTCTGGATGCTGTTCCCTGGGTGTCCCCAGACTGGCCAGTAGCTCCTCGGTGTGTGTGAGTGGGGGCTGGGTTTGTGGCCCACCACCTGTTCCACCTTGTTCCCTGGTGATTGCAGTGGCACGCTGTTTTGCATGTCGTATCAGGTCCATGCAGTGTCTGTGCACCTGCTGGTATGTGCGGTTAAGGCCACCCACATCATTCACCCTCCTGCGTAGATCCTGCCACAGGTCATCCCGCTGCTGGACATGCTGTGGCACATGGCTGAACAACAAGTCATAGTTGTCATGGAGCTGTGGGATGAGGACATCATCCTCCTGGTGGGTGTATGCTAGGAGGCGTGTACGGGGCATTATCTGTAAAACATAATGATGGTGACAGGTCACAGTTTCAGAGATGTACAGAGATACTGCTGCACGTACATTTCTATGACATCTACTGCATCTGCACAGTTATCTTTGCAAAGCACCATGACACTGACACAACTGACGTGTTTGTGTCACACATGTCACACCCATTATGCATTGGATATCATCACCATATATGTGTGTCACCTCATTACAGTGTTCATACTCCATGTAAATGCTGTCTTGCTGTGGGCATGTCTATTTGCCTGCACTTGTGTTCTTACCTATCTGTACATGCCTCGATGTGTCTACGGTACTACTGTTGACCTGGATGCTGTGTATATGTCACATATCAACACAGACACAGCCGGAATGGACTTGAGCAGTGACAATGCACACATACACATGGACACCTGTACATGCATGTGTTTTGCCATATACATCTACACAGCACTGTACAACTGTTCAACATCCTGACACGGATCGCCTGTATGACACATGTGATAGACATGGGACAATGGATAGTCAGACGACATTCCCAGGGATGGTCATCAACCATAGCATGTGTGGGCATGGTTTCCACGCTGTTACAGACGGCCATCATGCCACCGCAAGCTGCATCAGTGCCACATTACTGATCCAGTCAGTTGATAGTAGATCTACCATGCGGCCATCACATCATGTATGACTGGGATGACATCTGCAGCTTTGATGGACAGGGTTGCATGGTATGGCGGGAGCATGTCACATATATGGCACAGGGATCTGTCCAGCCTGTGGCGATCCTAGTATTCAGACAGTGGCTGTCCATGACATATGTCATATAGATCAGGATATGGACATGTGGCATGTCCATCATCATGGTGTAGCAAATGTCCTTCTGCAAGGTAGACGGCATGCTGCATAGTGGAGGTGTGGATTGTGAAGGCTGTTATCACACATCCATGCATAGCCATTACCCCTTACAGGTGGTATGTGATCCAATATTGGTCACCACAGTGCTGTATATGCCTGGCCAGTGATCTCCGTACTCATGGATGGCACCCTGACATGACATGGGTACCTCAGATGACTACCTAAGGGGCCTGGAGACATCACCATGTTGGGGGTGCACTGCACAGCACCATCCCTTACACAGTGTCCATAATGTTGACCACAGCCTAGGTAGCAGTTTATGGGTACAGGGATGTTCACCTAGCGGTGACACTGCTGGTATCATCCATCAGACTGTGCACATATGTGACACACCTCACACACAGCCCATTCTGTATGTTGTTCACAACACTGACACAGCTAAACTGATAGGTCATGGCCATTAACAGCCTTACATACACAGATGCCTAACATTTGTCTGTGTGGTACGGGCTACAATGAGGGTGGGGTGCAACACATTAACTCTGTTCTACTGTATCTGGCACAGATGTGCTGTGCACATGTCACTCTTGCACCTTTTGTAGTTGTGGGTCTGTCAACAGGCCACTGGTGGAACACACCTGTGACATGCAAAGGTATTTGTAATCAAATATCTGTGCTATCTTGTACATCTGTACTGCTAACATCTACAGTGCTAATGGTTCATGGACATACACACCATACTCAGCACGGTTATAGTATGGTGCCACCCTAAATGACTGTCATCACCTCTTGTGGGTTGATATTATCCAACACCCTATCTGTATTGTATGGTCATGCTAGGCACTTGTTCAGAACATGTGAGCATGTCATGACCTACTGATTACTATAGCACCCATTCCACACCATTTCCCACAGGTACACTGGCTGTCCTACACTTCCCAGCTTGCTTAAGGTACGACAGCTGTTGTACACACGTAATGCACATATTCTGTTGGACATGGTTGTATATGCAGGCATGTCCAACTGTCACATACCAGTGCTACTGCCTGTCTATATGAGGGATATGTCGTACATGTGGCAATAGAGCAATTGTCTCATGTACACATTCAATGCTCACTTCCCAACATACGGCACTACAGCCTGTGGGGGATGCACATCTGCAGCTGTGCTGGGCCCATAGCTCTCAGGTGTACCTCAGTACGGGGAATGTACCTCATTTGGGGTTCTACAAGGTGCATGTTCCTCACGGTTCCACATTGGAAGGGTCTGTCACACATTCATTGTTGTACATAGTTTACCTGCTAGCCATGGCTAGATAGATGAGAATCATATTAATTCATTGGAATATCTGTTTTATACATAAGACCAGCCTATTTTAGCCATCATATGCCCTTCCTAGTTGACGCTGTTAGTAAGCCAGTTTTAAGTGTTCCACGTTTCGCCGATTTGTCACACTGTATGAGGGCTAATGTTCCTCATTTTGGGGAAAGGAGGCTGACAGCTATGGCTAGGGGTAATGCTGTCGCTAACCCTGACTGCACCTGACAGTCATTTGGGGATGTGTAACATTCGCAACACACCCCACCCATCACATAGTCTCACATAATCTACACCACTGGCCACACCTACGAGGACAACCTGTGCAGTACGTCTCCATACTCACTGTAGGCACCAGAGGTAGCCCCCATCATGGAAGACAACATCACCAGCTTATAGCCCACAGACTCATGTGTGCCCACCACATACAGCCAATAGTGTGTTATAACATTCACAATACACCAGTTATAGCTGACTCTGTAGGGTGTCACACTGCAGTTCCACACAGCAGGCTACACAAGGCGTTAGTCACTTACTTCTTGCTGTCGGGTAACTGCTTCTGCAACATAACCTATGCACCCATGCCACACCTCACCAGGTACGATATGTCTGTCATTCGCCATATTAGTGTGACTGCCCTGTGATGCCACTTCACAGACTACGTGTGCAGGGACATGCAATAGCTCACCAGTATTATAGCCCTGAGGGTGTGGGCCTAGCCCTGGGGAGAATTTTGCATTTGTCCGGACACAATACCACTGTACAGTGACCGACTGTGTCACTGCAACAGTTGCCTATGCTCCTATTGTCATTCCACAGGCATGTGGTATCTGTCCGCTATGACTGTCCTGGTCAAACACACTGCTGTGGCACAGATGACTTGCACCTGTCGGCCCTGGGAGTACAGCTCACATGCTAGGCTCTTGCTGCTTCTATACTGCCTGTCCTGCACAGTTTCCAATAACTGTCACTGGCAGGGCGGTAACTGGCATGCGCGACATGGGGTCATGTGACACATTGCTTGCATCTTCCCCTGTGACGCACGCAGGCAAGACACACCTTATAATGCACCACTCCAACATCTCTGCAGTGACTGGGACCTGCCTGTAGGCTCTGCAGAGCACACCTGCAATGACAGGTTATAGACGGACCATACCTTCCAGGCACATACCTGGACCAGCACACCCACAGCTGAGGGGTTCCTATATCCCACTATGTTTTGCACACATCCTGGCAAGTTGCTTAGCACAATGCATCAGAGGTGCTCCACTTGCAACTAACTGTGTCCGGGACCGCTATACACATTGTAACAAGCGACAGAGTCAACATCATACCCCACGGGTAACATACCTTCTATGGTGGTATAGTGGACAGTGGGCCTCAGCTACTACTGATGTGTGACTGACACTACCCCACACTTCACTGGGATAGCCACTCATGTACCGACACATCCATGAGTCATACCCTACACTCTGCTGGATCAACACATACACACCACCTCCAAGACCTACATTACCCTTGGAATGAAAGCTACCACCATGTGACTGGTGTTACACACCTGGGGTTATCCCCTCATTGGTGGATTCCGAACATATGCTAATATACCGTGTTAGCCACATCCCGGAAACACACCCATCACAGCATACACAGTACATGTGTACTACTACACCTACTACAGACGTCTGCTGACAGCGGTTGTTAACATCATGACACCCGTGCAGATGGACAATGCACATAAAAATGCTGATACATACCCCAGTGCACTTAATTAGCATGTACACAACTGCATGGATCATGCTATTCCACACAGAGCCATGATGGTACACACCAGATAACAGACGCCACTCTGGTGGTCATGTTCCACGGACATATGATGTACAACAACAGGTGTAGGCTGTTGCACAGTGGTGTACATTCCCATGTGTGGGGTGGCTCACTGATCAGCCGTGGTGGGGCCACAGGGTCACTCATCACATACTCCAAGACTAGCTACGTAAACATGACTGCCACACATTCTGGGGTGTACCACCAGGCATTATGGTGGTATGTCAGTATTCGATGGCAACACCCACATCTGCTGTCACATACAACAGTCACTCAGGAACATTGCAGACCCAGGTATTGTTAGCAACATGCTTGAGGATGGATTCAATGCTGACAGTACACCCTCTCACTCACTACAGGGCTGCAATCCATACATGAACATTGTGGTGTCCCTGTGGTCACACCTACACAGTACTGACCTACACTCTATGTGTCCTGGGACACTGGCCCCATGTCACCTTCCAACGTCCCAGGCTGTGATGTCCACCAACCTCCGAATTACATGTCTCACCTCTAGGCCACCATATTCAGTAATAGCCTTGTTTCAGACATTGTAGACCCTGAATGGCACACAGCAGCATTTATCACACTACACACAGGTGGCACCGCATTGCACGAGTGGGACTATAGTCCTACACACCTGACTGGGTTGTTCTGCATGGCTATGGGGCACATCATCAAGGACATCATTCTCAGAGACATTGTTGGTCTCCTGTCCTCTGCTGCCACCCGGGTTGGGCTTGTTAAGGCCAGAGCATTGCCCCTACACATGGTGGACTCCTTTCATATAGTTACCAGGGCAGTTGCTGATGGTACGGGAGTCCACACATCCTACATTGTCCTCTCCTTGTCTTTCAGCACCATTCCCCATTCTGGTATTGACAACATACACATCCACCTGCACATCGTACCCTGTGTCTCAGGATGTTATGCTATGTGGCTCATGGACAGGTCACACAGTGAGGCCAGCATACCATAGTACCTACTACATGTCAGGTACTTTGGCATACCACGGTCCTCAGTCATAGGGCCCCTCATATTAAGTTAAGTATATGCTTCCCTGTGGAACAGGCTGGCACATGGGACTTTCCCTGCCTAGCTTTAGAACCCCTACATACCAAGCACCATGATTGCTCCACCAGCTGATACTGACTCCAACAATACGGATGTCGCTGTGACAGATACATAATATGACTATCATGGCATCAAGCTGCATGACACAAGGTGCATGCACATCACCTTTGCATTACACCATTCACCCACTGACTATCACATGGATGGTGGTCTCCTACATACATATCACATTGTACATGTTTGCAGTACACACATATGTCGCACCCACTCCTGTGGTTACCGTATTGCCACTGTGGTGTGGATATCCTCCTACATGGCCACACTTATCTGTACTGGGTGTGTAACTGGTACATAGGCACCCATTGTACCTCTGAACTCAAGACATCTACACACATTCAAGTGTACACCACCCCATTTAGGGTGTACCTTACACAACAGCTACAGCTTTACATGCCACAACATTAACACGCCATGATGTTTACAGAGCTCCGACAGTTTCAATATGCGGCTGCACTATGGACACCACATCTGTACACATTTGCATACTATATACTCAGGGGTGACCTCTGCTGATCAGACAGGGCCCATGTCCACAACATTATTGATGGATATACTCCTCATACGCAACATAAGCAGAGGCCACTGTGAGCAACATGCTCATGGATATGTGCACACACACCACAATGTGTGGGATGTGCTTCTGGGTTACATTCCCAAACCGGACACTCACCATGCTGTGGAACATAAGTCCTCTGTACATCACGCAGGGACACTCAGTAGCACTGTTCATGTGATACCTCCCTTGGTGGTTGGGAGACACATGTAGGCCTGGGATCACTGCAGTGGCTGTACTGTGCAGTGGTGCAGGTGACACCTGGCTCTGCTCTTCACAGGGCACTACCCTGGAGAGGTGCCACTAGTGTGAACACTGTAGTTGTGCTTACACATGGACTTGACAGACTGCATAGTACCCCACTATGCACCTGTGCAGCTATTACTTGTCCTTTGTGCATGGTTACTTGGTCAGCCTTCCATTTAGATTAGCTATCATGCTATTACTATGTCCCATACCTACAGGCCATGTGTATCCTGTTATTGTACATACCAATAGACGATACCTGTGGTATGCATGATATGCCTGTTATGCTGTGTTGAATATCTGTCATATCTACCTATAATACTATACATTACACATATTTCACATAGTATCCCATAATGCAAAGCATACTTGCTCAGTGGGACCACCTTACATATGTCATTAATGTTATTTGCCCATACACATGTGTGCTGTGACAGTAGATCAACATATACTATCCCCTGCTATGGCACGTCCTTGTTGGACATACCCTACCACTGATGGCTGGTTGTATGGCATTGTTCTGTTTAATGGCCTCATGTAGCATCCCTTCTGGTGTCTGTGCTATGTACCTTGTGTCCCACTGCTGGGCCTTTTAGATTCTACAAGTGTTAGTATGCTCAGCAAGACATCACTACATAAATACCTTTCCCCACTTTATGCATTGCGGACACGTTTAATTAATGCAAACCAGGCTATACATACAGTAAAACTAATTAATACAGATCATGCTATACATAACCTTACATATCGGGTGTTCTACATACCTTGTCGTTACGGCGTTTCATTTCTATCTCTCTCACAGTGTTTCAACTGTTTTTCGGTATGAGCATACGGTTTGAATGTCTGGCAAGTCATCCTGATATACGTCGATACCTGAAACATGTGGATTCTTCCCGCCAATTGGTGTTCCTAAGTGACTAATTGCTTGCATATCAGCTGTGCAGCTACTCCATTCACCAATTATGTGGCGACAGTGGGGTATAATTGGATTCTCCACTTGGGCGTTGCCTATTTGCCCTACCTTCGGGGAGACGGTCTGTATTGTGTTTTGTTATGAGTAACTGCAACTGCTATGCATGGAGACAATTATAGTTTGGATTCATGTCCCCCGTGGATTGTGTGTGACAGGTAGAGTATTTGGTTCAACATGTGGGTGTACCTGTCATCCCGACGTCTGATAACGGAGTACTGCAATCAATACCTGTAACATGGCTGTTTGTTCCATTATACAACATCTGCAATTTTGCACGTCACCTTTAATTGTGTCTTTCACACGGCATGTTGAGGTTTCTGCAGATGTAATTGACTGACTGGATGTTTGTGCTGCTATTACAGTTTGTATTACTTTAGTTTCTAGTGTGGGGGATGTCGGTGGTTGTACGTAACATATACGGTTTGTGGGCCTTGCATTTCTACATAATCCGTATATATGTGTGTGGGCTCCGTCCCTGATTAGAGAGCTAACAGTTAGTAGACTTATGTTACGGGATTGTACGTTGGGCCATTGTTAATTGGTTTGTATATCGTCTGCAGATGAGCTTGCTACTTGTATACCTCCGTAATTGCAGCGACATATCAGGGGATATGTGTAGGTGACAGCTATGCCTTGTATTTCTGTCCCAGATATTTGCAGTCATTGTGGTTGTGTTGTTAAAATAGCCTGTTTGCCATGGGTTGCCACCTTATCATATGGTCATTGTTGGTCACTTGCGGGACACAAAGCGGTGTTTACAGGCCAACACGTAGCCACGGTCAGTACACAGGTAGCACATACTTTTATCCCCACTACATACCTATTGTTGTGTGACTTTGGATACTTATCATATTGCATGTAACATTTAAGTTTCTTACATACAGGCATAACTATTAAATATGACTGTTACATTATATATGGGACATATTTATGTCCTACCATCTCGGATATTTGCCCTTTGTACTGTTTTATGTCAGGACACACCTGCCCAGGGTGGGGATGTCCCTCCTACTGTGGTACAGGTAGTAAGCGTATGCCTATGGCTAGCTATACCCACACCTACCATACTGGTCTGCCTCTGACTTGGCACCAACATACACATGTTGCAGACACACACACACATTACAGTCACACAGAAACGCACACGGCACCCTTGACGCACACTTACACAGACTACGGCACTCACAGACACAGTTGAACATAGTACCTACGTGGACTGCGACACCTTCAGCAGTGACTAACCGTCCCTTCATATCATCACACTATTACTCGCGGATGTACTGTTCCAGTACTGTGTTCTATCGGTCTTTCAGCCTCGTGGTTACGCATGTCGGTATGTTACACATTCCATGGTTGGCAGTATCCTATTTATTTGTACCTCCATGATGTTATGAATGTCGTTGGACTATCTATCATATTTGCAGATATCGCTGAATCCATCTATATCACCATATATCCCTCTATTGCCCTTTCTATCTGTATTATATATATGCATATGTGTACATATCTATCTATCTATATATATATATATATATATATATATATATATATATATATATATATATATATATATATATATATATATATATATATATATATATATATATATATATATATGTATATATATCTATATCTGGCAGGGAACGTGACAGGCACACAGCACCACCATATGCTGTAAGACTCATGTACTGTTCAGGTGTTGGCATTCCGTGTTGCACTGGCTGTTGTGTTTACAATGTTTGAGGGCTGCCTATGTAGGAGTCACACATTGGGCCACCTATACATTACAATTTACAGGTGGTCATGTTTGTGTGCCATCCATTTTACTGTGTGTGCAGGTGGAGAGGTGTCAGTCCGTAGGGGCCTACACAGTCAGAGTATGTGCTATACGTTCCTTTTTTGCCAAGGCGTAGGCATATTGGGCACGCCTCCGTCTGCCTACTGGGGCTGGCACAGTGTGTTCATGGTATGAATCCCTCTGTGCCTGTACTGGCCTTGGCAATTGCAGTGGGCTATGAGGGCTTTCACCATTTTGTCCCTGCTGCAGCTGCTTCCACAGGATCATATTATGTAGCATGGCACATACTATGACGATGTGGGCACACATGCCTGGAGAGTACTGCAAGGCTCCACCAGATGTATCCAAGCACTGGAACCGTGATTTCAGCATCCCGAACACACGCTCTATGATGATTCTGGTTTGTGCATGTGCCTCATTATGGCGTTCTTGCATGGGTGTGTGTGCATTTCTGATGTGAGTCATCATCCACGGCTCCAGTGCATAGCCAGCATCCCCCAAGAGATGGCCATGTGGGATGTCCCCCCTGACAAATACGTGATACAGCTGTGAGGCATGCCAGATATGGGAGTCATTTTAGCTTCCAGGGCTGCCAGCACACACATCCATGATAATGCCCTGGGCATTGCACACAACCTGGCAGTTGATGGAGTGGAATCCCTTGCAGTTTATGTAGCGCATACCCTGCTCACTGGGTGGTGACTTGATTTGTATGTGCATGCAGTCTATCGCACCCAGTACCTCCAGGTATTGTGCCACACGGTGGAAGTGACGCATATTGCTGGCCATCTCCTCCTGAGTTCTGGGGAAGTATATCTGCTCATTAGCATGTGGTAACATGGCATCCAGGAACTGGTGTAGTACCCTGGATGCTGATGCCTGTGAGATACCCATTATATCTCCAGTTGGCCTTTGAAAGGTACCTGTGGCCAGTATTCGCAGGCTTACACATACCTTCGTGTCCACTGGTATAGGTTCCCCTCTGTTGTTTCTGGCTCTCAGGCGTGGCCGGCACAGCTCCACTATTTGCTGTAAGATGTCCCTGTCCACCCTGTAATGCTCTACTATCTCCAGGTCATGTAGCCCCTGGTAAGTTATCCTTGGTCTGAACACTCTCCTTCTCCTCCGAGGCCTACGGTGGTTGTCGGCATCATCCTCCACAACACCGTCAGTCTCTAACACATGCTGATGAATCACAGCTATGGCAGCTCCCAACATGTACATTTTAAAAGTTCCCTGTGTGTTTACACCTATGGTGGGTGTTTGGGAATACACAGGTGTGTGTTGGGTGCTTACACACTTTATACTATTGTGCTGTGAACACCGATGATGTCATAGGGTGTGTATGTACGTTCGTAGCTACAGGTTAAGTTATGTGTTTTACTGCCAGAACTTCTATTGTGGTGCCTTTGGTGTTGAATTACATTTGCCTGCCGTGGATTACCTCTTGACCTTCCCTTTACATTTCTGTGCATTGCACCTACCATTTTCTGGCGTGCATCCTGCAGCCTACTTTCATTTGTGCTTTCCTGGACTTGGCGTATCTTGCGTTATGTGTGCTACTGCCAGTCTGCTGTTGGTTTGCTTTGCTCTGCTGTGTCAGGTCTCCTATCTTTGCAATCCAATACCTCCCCTCCTTTCTTTGCATTCACATGCCTCCCCTATCCTGTTTTGCAGGTTTCTGCAAGCGGACTTGTCAGCTGCCATCGATTGACCTTCGTGGGTTGATTGGTGTTGATTGCTCATTAGTACTCCAATTACCCTACTTCTGCATTTCCTTTTCTTCCCCTGATCTTCCTGTTTCTGCTATTGTTTGCGGCACGTGCATCCGATTACTGGGTTTCGGGCACCTTTTCATCCTCGTACACATGCGCTTTTGGCCACCATGTGTGCTCTCAGCTAAACGATTCCTCCCCACCCCTATCCTGCAGCTTTGCTTAGCAACGGACAGGCCAGATTTGCAATGCTCCAATGTTCTTAGTGCTACAGTGGCACACCCCTCTGCTGATGTCATGTATCTCCTCTGAGCCACTCCTCGGTGTTATACCACTGTGCCGTATGGTACAACCTTCCTGTGGCGGGACATTTGCGATTCAGTATTATCTGCCTAATTTGCATGGCATTGACTACTAATTCATAGTTACCACGCCGAACACTATCGAAAGCCCTTAGCAACCCTTGCACCTTGGTTGTGGTGTTCCATGCCTACCATTGTGTGTTATGCTGTAAACCTGCTTTCTATTACGTTGCAATTTTATGACATTTTTATATTATTTCTTTATGTTACAGCTTCCACACACATGCCCTGCGGTTCTTCTGTGCGTTACTGTGGACATGACATTAAATGTTGTTATTTACGTGTTATGCATCTTTTCTTATGCCATTGGCTGTGTATTTCGCCATTGGCATATGTTCACGTTGTAATACCTGGGTCTGGCCCTCTTCCATAGCTCCGATGTTATGTTTGGGAAAATGTAAACCGTGTTTTTTGGTTTACATTTCCGTGGGCTTACGCTACGCCTGCACCACTTCATGAATCGCTATATGCCTTTATTTGCATGGTGCAACACTGCACATGGGGTGATTTGCATACCTACGCCGGGGGCTGAGCAGATCTGGCGTACGCCGGTAGTGCACGTGGAATTGGATTGTACCTGAATCGCTCGGCGGCCATATTTGGCATTATAACGCCTACGCTATGCATGCGCCTGGCACAAGCTTCATGAATCCCGGGGCACATCTTTCAATATGGAGCATTTATTATAAAATACCAGTGAGGAAATTCTGCCTAAATTACAACAAATACTGCGTATACACCACATCTTTCAATATGGAGCATTTATTATAAAATACCAGTGAAGAAATTCTGCCTAAATTACAACAAATACTGAGTATACCCCACATTTTTCAATATGGACCATTTATTATAAAATACCAGTGAAGAAATATTGCCTAAATTACAACAAATACTGAGTATGCACCACATCTGTCAATATGGAGCATTTATTATAAAACACCAGTGAAAAAATTCTGCCTAAATTGCAACAAATATTGAGTATACACCACATCTTTCAATATTGAGCAACATATTGATATTGTAACATATTTACCAGAGAATAAATAAATGTTCTATAAACAGAATGGGGAATATAGCCACTTCCATTATCCCCCTCCCCAGAGGACTGTTACTGCACAAAGTATTCGCATCACATCTGTGGTCATAACCAAGATTTTCTATGTTTCAGAAATGGACGTGTAGAAATTAACCTTGAGAGCAGATTGAAATAAAACTCACTAGGTTCATAGACAGATAGTATACATTTGGTCAAGGAGACCTTTGAGGAGCCTATCCCATTTTCTGGTTAAATGACTTGCTTAGAGCAACACACTAGGCAAACAAAGGCTGGGGGAATCAAACCGTGGTATGACGGAAACAGCTTATTAAAAACACATGACCTTAATCCTGTGTGTTAACTGCCTGCAGAGGCTTGATGTAGATTTTCAGAATAACTACTTGCTTATGAAAGGAAAAATAATTCTTTATAAGACATGGAGCTTTACCTGCTCTATTGTACTACCAGTTACAGAGAGAGAAAATGCAGATATACTTCTTCTGGCTTTTTCCTGGTTAGGGGTCACCACAGTGGATCACCTGTCTGCTCATGATTGGCAGTGGAGTTTTTTTTACAGTGTCAAGTTACCAGCCCAGCACCCAACCTTCAACGGAAGGCACACTCACACCTAGGGTCAATTTAGAGTGTCCAATCCACCTATAGCATGTCTTTGGGATGTGGGAGGAAACTGGACCACCTAGAGGAAACCCACACAAGCACAGGGAGGACATACAGACTCCCCACAGAAGGCACCCCAGCCAAGGATTGAACCAGAGCACCTCTTGCTGTCAGACGACAATGCTAACCACTGCACCACCACTTTATAGCATTGAACACTCTAATTCTGGTTGTCATGCCACACAATTCTTTGCAGTAGATGGAACTTCAACTATTTACATTTTCTACAAATAAAGAGTGAAAGAAGAAGAAGAAGTAGAAGAAAGCATATGAGTGCAAACTGGTTTTCAATTCTGAAAGTTGTAATGCACTTAGTGCTGCCTTACAGACAGCACCAAGAGTGAAAGTAAATTTCTGTTCTTGTAATACCTTTTAAAAGCCAAAAGTACGGTTGTGTAAAATCTTACCATAACAGTAGATGTCCTTCTTTTCACTGTCACAGTATTCTAAACAGAAGGGACCTCCCTCCCAGGGCAGTCTGACACTTTCTTGGCCTGTATACAAAGCCTAATGGTCTTGTATGTGTCATACATCACACCTATGCTCCCTACACAGAACATAAGGCATAAAAGGGATGTACAGATGCAGCTACCCAGAACTGAATTGCCCCATAAGAGAACAGTCTTCATAGGACAAAGGAGTCCATGCACATCAAGAAAGAAAAAATGCAGAAGGAAAAGAGGAAACCTTCAGCCAGAAGCAAAGCTAAAATAAAACAAGAGGAGGTTGAAGAGAGGAAGTGAATACTGCAACAGTGAAGTTAAAGGCATCTACTATTATGGTAAGATTGTACAAAATTGTACTATGTTCCTCTATATCACTGTTGCAGTATTCTAAACAGAAGAGAAAGTAAAAAATCTCAAGAAACAGAATGGGAGGTGGAAGGCTGAGAAGAGTCCCCCCATCAAACCCATATAAAATAGTTCTAGCAAAACCAGCTTTGGCCCAAAAACCATATCCAACTTATAATGCTTAGTAAAGGTATGCAGTGAAGACAAAGTAGCAGCTTCAAGGATGGAATTGGTGTCCAACCCTTTGAAGAAGGCACCAGAAGAGGCAACAACCCTAGTGAAATGAGCTCTAACAGAAGCAGACAGAGATTTTCCATAAAAAGGTATAACAAAAGGAAATGGCCTTAGATATCCAAGAGATGATTTTCATAGAAACAGACAAACACAATGTTCTGAAATGAAACAAAACAAAAAGCTGATCACACTTACAAATGGCCTTAGTTTTATCCAAATAGTACCTGAGCTGTCTGTGCAAATTCAAGGTATTCAGGACCCTCTCACTCACAGACTGATGAGAAGGGAAAAAGGAAGGGAGAGTTGTGCCAACTGATTCAAGGACAACTCTTTTACTACACTGGGCATAAAACGAGGATTCATATGAAGGGACACCCTGCCCCTGTGTAAAAACAAAAAAGGACAAAGGGCCATAAGGTCCTTGAGCTCAGAAACCCTCTGAGCATAAGTAAGAACAGGCAACAAAACAGTCTTCCAGGTGCAATGTTGCAAAGATACAGAATCTGCAGGCTCAAAAGGAGCCTGAGCCAATTTTTCCAAAACAAAATTAAGGCCCCCAAAGAGGAGGAGGAATAGGTTTCCTTGCAGTCCTAATATGCAGGGTGCCTTTAAGAAATTTTTGACCTCAAAACAAAAAGCCAAAAGAGGATTCAAGGGCAGACACTCAGAAATGGCTGACAAGTGGATCTTCACAGAGGAATAAGCCAGGGCAAACTCAAGCAACTCACACAGATAAGAGAGGATAAAAGGGATGCTCCCAATGAAAAAGGGCCCTGGTTACAAGCATGGCACTAGACAGAAAATCTTTTCCATTTGGACACATAAGATTTCCTGTTTAAAGGTTTCCTTGCCTCCTGTAAAGCCCTGAGCACATCCTCAGAAAGAAAAGAGGTGTCTGAAAGGGATCCAAACCCTATCACCTGCAGTGTATATTGAAGTGTGGACAAGTGAGGATGGATGAAAGATCCCTTGTTCTGTGAGAGGAGATCCAACAAGTGAAGTAACTTGCGGTGATTGCCCCGTCCAGATGTATTAAGGTGGAACCAGTGCTGTCTTGGCCAAAAGGGAGTCACTAGTAACATTTTTGGGGAGTCCAGGTGAGTCTTCTGCAGGACTCTTGGAAGTAGAGGAAGAGGACAGAAAGCAAAAAGAAACATTATTCCTTTTTAAGGAAAAGAAAGGGTGTTCATCCTCCACACCAGATGGCATGGCACTCTGGAACAGAAGAGAGGAAGCTGCCTGTTCAGAGGGAAGGCAAAAAGATCTACCTGAGGAATACCCAACCAATGGACAATGTCCAGAAACATGTCTCTATGAAGCATCCATTCATGAGCCTATGTTTTGTACCCGTTCAGAGAGTTTGCCACTGGATTGTATACTACCTGAGGAGTTAACTGATAGCTGAGAGCCACCTCCCAAGCCAACAGAGCCATCCTGCAGAGAAGGTAAGGTTTTGTACCTCCGTGCTTGTTCACATATCATGTCACAGTAGTGTCATCTGTGTACACCTCCAAGGGGTCTCATGAGAGCATGGGGTGAAAAGCTTAAAGGGCCAGAATCAGAGATCTTATCTCTTTGATGTTGATATGGTCTGATTTCTGATGCAGGAGTCAGAGATCCTGAACTTTCAGATGGGTATTCGGTGAACAGTTCATGAAAAGGGACTTGAGACTGAAAGGGTAGGCATGAGTTGAGCACCAACTGTTGAATACACCACTCAAATTCCTTCTTTAGACAGGGAAGGAGAGGGACACTGAAATCCAGAGGGTGACAATGCTGTGGCCAAAGAGACTTGCTCTACCACTGAAGCTTCCACAAATGCAGTCTGGCAAGAGGAAGCATTGGAATCAAAGGTGCCATGAATCCCAGAGCCCAAAGAAACCCCCTGACTGGCATGGCAGTCAAAGGAAGAAGAGACTGAAAGAAGGCTGTCAATGACATAAATTTTGGAGGTGGAAGAGAGGCCAACATTGGCACTATCTGAATTCTGCATGCCAGATGCACATGATGCTGAGAGGGAGTCAGGCTGTACCTTTGAAAGTTAATAGTGAACCCCAGACTTTGAAGAAGAGAGATGGTGAACTCCAGATATTGCAAAAAGTGACTTCAAGAAGGTACCGAAGCAACAGGTCATATAACTAAGAAAAAAATCTGAATTCCTTGAAGCCTGCACAAAGCAATCATTGGAGAAGGGCATTTTGTGAATACCCTTGGGGCAATAGACAGGCCAAAGTGCAAAGCAGAGAACTGAAAAAGAAAGGAAGAAACAATGAAACAAAATAAAAATCCTGACAAGAGTGTGAATAGGGAAATGAAGATAAGCATCTTTCAGATCCAAGGACAAAAGAAAAGCCTGGGATAGTAAAAGAGGAAACATGGCTGGAAGAGTAAGGATCCAGAAAGACAGGACCTTGAGAAATGTGTTGAGCAAGGAGAGATGCAGAATGGGTCTCCAAGTGCCCTCCTTTCAAAGAACCAGGAACATCCTGGAATAAAAACCTTTTCCCACTTGGGAAGGTATGACAGGTTGCTTGGTTCCTTGGTTCAACAGAGACCATAGAACCTCCAGTAAATGAGGAAGTTGCTCTAGGGGAGGTTGAGGAATCCCTGAAAAAGGAAGAAGAGACTTCCATACTGTGAAGTAACCCTGAAGGATGATAGAAAGAACCCACAAGTCTGAAGTGATGCAATACCAATTTGAAAGCCAAAGGGAAAGCCAAAGGAGCAAAGGAACCTGATCTAAGAGAAGGGGATGGGGTGAATTGTCAAAGAGAAGTAGACTTATCAGATAAAGGAGGCTTTCTGGGCCACAGAAATCCAAGAAGCCTTATCAGAGGTTTCCTGCCTACCAACCTTGCTGCCCTCAGAGGCCTGGCAGGGTTGCCTGTGAGCAAAAGCAGATCTAGAAGGATAATTCCTCTGGAACCTAAGGATAGAAGAGACAAAAATATGGTTAAGGTCTTGCAATGCTTTGCCTCTCTCTTGTAAAGACTTAGGTCAGCAGCAGCAGTCCCAAAAAGATGTTTATTCTCCAAAGGAGAATCTAGCACCCTGACCTTAATGTCCTCAAGCAGAAACTGGTGATGAAGCCAAGAAAAATGCCCCATGAGAATCTCAAAAGCCACAGTGTTGGAAGAGGCATCATCATAGCTCAACTTAATAGAGTGACGAGCCACTTTAGAAGCAGAACCTAAAGTAGATAAGGCAGAGGATTTGTGTTCAGACTCAGGGAGGTCAGAAATAACTTGGCAAGCCTAAGTCAAGGACAGACTATACCTGGTCATATGTGTCTGGTAATTAACAGCCCTGAAGGCCATAGTAGAAGCAGTATAAACTTTCTTGCCAATTCTCTCCATTGCTGCACTATCCTCTTCAGAAGGCAAATGTCTTGAAAAGTCTGACACCACAATAGGATCAGCAGAAGGACATTTAATAAAAATTGACAATCCTTAGGCGCAGAAGGTTGAGAATCTGGAGATATGGAAGCAGCAATTAAAGTGTCTTATTCAGCACAGCAACAAGGCTTTGAGACCAACTATCAATAATGGCATTTGAACTGGTGGCAAAGAAGTTCTGGGTAGCTGCGTACAAGATATTTTGGCTTTGGGATACTAGCCGAACATCAGGTTTCCCTGGGTGGGAGATCCCTTCTGTTTAGAATACTGAGTCAGTGATATAGAAGAACACTACATTTTACATTGCTACATACGCAAAAAAAAAAAGATGGTGGTGGTGCTTTAAGAGCTATTTCGCCTTTATTGGGATATTCTTTGTTTGGTTTACTGAAGACCTTCTCAGCACAACAATGCTAAAACATCTTCCCTAATGTCAGAAGTTTGGTGCCTCAGTCTTCTAGCCTTTTGACTCATGCCAATTTAAGAATGTCCTTTTCTAAAGAAAACATTAATTCCATCAATGGCAGCTAAGTCAATTACCTTACTGCCTCCTGTTGCATTCATAGATTTGATTGTCTATGCAGAAACAGAGACAAAAATGTCATGCTCTGTTGAGGAAATCTTTCTGGTAGAGTCCTGTTGACTCAGCTTATGGAAAAATGTATCTAGATAGCAGGAAATGAATAATACATAATCTCTATCCATGACTACAGCATTTATCCTCTATAAAGCAGCCCAGAATGATTTTGCCAAAAACTCTGTAGAAATTGTTAACTTCACTCCCTCACTGGCTACAGGAGGCATGGCAAATTTGCTCATAGCTTACTTCAGAAACCATCCTGCCAACAATCTATTATCCTGGGCATTGCAGTCATGCAGTGGTTAACATTGTTGCTTCACAGCAAGAGGTTCTTCTGTTTGATTCTCAGCCAGGGTGCCTTATGTGCAGAGTCTACATGTCCTCCCTCCATTTGTGTGGGTTTCCTCTGGGTACTCTAATTTCCTCTCACATTCCAAAGACATATGTCTGGAGTGTTTCCCCCTGGGCCTCCACTGAAAATAGGCTCTGTCCTAGTCAGACTTTCCTGATCAGCTAAAATAAATATTAAGAAGTATCACTTTTAGAATAGACTGTAGAATTGGCGTAGGCTGTGCATAATGACACAGTAACTCAAGTACAAGAAATGTTCAGATTCACAGAGGGGTTCCTAATAGGAGCAGGTGTGCCTTAGTTTCAGCTCTGGGCTCACTGCAGTTCATAATGATGGTGGACTACATTAGTAAACAAGTTAGAGGGACAGATCAAACAAGCTGCTGTATTTAGACAATGCGGCAGTACAAACATACTCTGAACAAGAATTTCAGCAAATGACTGGGGAACTGAATGCAAAACTAAAGGCACTTGGGATGAAATTTAGAAGAAACAAGACAGTTGTCATGGCAGAAAACTGGAGAAATCAGAAAAGCACAAACATGGAGGAATAGGTAAGCAGCTTCAAGTACTTGCTAAGGAGTTTTGAGGAGAAGGGAAGTTTGAATAAGGTCAAAGCTAGAATCATTGAGGCTACAGCCAATTGGCTCAGACTGTCAGGGGTAGGGCATGGAGGTAGGATGCCAGAAATGCAAAAAGTAAGGTGCACAAAATAGTGGTGCAGACAGTAGTTCTGTATGGTACAGCTCATGGGAAGTGAATGCACAGTAGCTAAGGAAGTTAGAGGTGATAATGATGAAGTGCCTGAGATGGGGGGTAGGATACACACTATGGGACAAACAAAGAAATTATGACATCAGAAAAAAGTAGTTCAAATTGCAAAGACAACAGATTGCTGTGGTTTGGGCACATGTAGAAAGGCTAAAGATGACCCAGTAAAGGAGATTTGGGAGACACAAGAATAATACAATAGAAATATGAGGAAATCCAGCAAACAGATGGATGGATTGTATGGCAGAAGACCTGAGACAGTCAAGCATGTCTGTTGGAGAAGATAGGAGAGTGGCTTTGAACTGAGAGGAGGGAGACAGTTGATGTGACCCCCTGACCTCCTGTAGAAAATACAAAAATAGGTTGATGATGTTGATTGTATTAATGCTGATTTCACTTTTTTTTCTATTAGAAGAAAATAAATTGTCAGCACCATTGCTCTCCTGAACCCAGTTATAATTAACACCCAAAGAAATGTTCCTGTGTTATTTTTCTAGGACCTTCAGCAATGTTTCATCATCTACATATTATTTCTATAACAAGAATAATAAAGATATATTACCTTGTTACCTTATACCAATGAGGGTATAGGGATATATGTCTAAAGAGCTTTTAGAGATTGGAATCTGAATACCAAATGGCTTCATTTCCATTGCTGATACTTTCCTCAGGCATATTGTATGCCAGTATTCAAAAATCTTTCTGCTACTGATGACATTTGGGTATCATAAGACAATTATTTAATGACTTTGCTTTCCTAACATTTATGACCTGCTAAGATTGCCTTTGCAGTCTGGCAAGGTTTCAGAAGAATAGTCATGCTGCAAGAAGCGGTAAATAATGCATTACAGGTCATGCTACTAATACAAAATATTTACCCCCCCATAAGCCTTATTCATGTATTTTTAACTTAACCCTGTCCTTAACCCCTCACCCCAATCCACATATTACTTTATGAAAAATCTTTTTCCCGAGAGTACCATTTCACAAGGCACTTGGACACACCACCCTCACATTACACACACTGACAACACTGAAACTACACACACACACACACACACACACACACACACACACACACACACACACACACACACACACACACACACACACACACACACACACACACATCTACCCTAATGCAGAAATGTTTAGTATATCCAAATGTTCTGGTATTAAGATACACACACACACACACACACACACACACACACACACACACACACACACACACACACACACACACACACACACACACCTTAACCCAAAGCACATCTCATATTCAACAAGACACTTCAACATTACCGAGTTCAGTAAATCCTACTCTCAATTAAATCAATGTTCCAGATAAAACACAGCAGTTTAGTCTGTCAGTAAACTCAACATTCATGGGTTAGACTACTGTCTTATGCAGATTGATAGATATAGAATAAATGCATACATATATATACTTATGTGTGTGCGTATTGAGTACATGTGTGCCTGTGTGTACACACACACACACACACACACACACACACACACACACACACACACACACAGTGGATATAAAAAGTGCACACATCCCTGTTAAAATGCCAGCTTTTTGTGATATTTCAAAACTTTTCCCACCTTTAATGTTACCATTCATTTGAAAAACAAACAAGTCTGTTAGGGGGAAAAATATAAAAAATGTACATTAAGCTGGTTTCATAAGTGTGCACACACTTAAACTAATACTTTGTTGAAGCACCTTTAGATTTAATTATAGCATTCAGTCTTCTTGGGTACACACCTGCCATCAATGAAAGAGAGTCTGATTAACCCTAAATAAAGTTCAGCTGCCCTAGTAGGATTTTCCTGACATTTATCAGTTGCCTGCTACAGCAAAAGCCATGGTTCACAGAGAGCTCACAAAGCATCAAAGAGATCTCATTGTTGAAAGGTATCAATCAGGAGAAGGGTACAAATAAATTTCCACAGCATTGGATATATCATGGAAAACAGTGAAGACAATCATCAAAAAGTGGAGAAAATATGGGACAATAGTGATGTTGCAAAGAACTGGACATCCCTCAAAACTGATGAAAGGACAACACAAAAATTGGTCAGGAAAGCTCCCAAGAGACCTACGGCAACACTGAAGGAGCTGCAGGAAATTCTGGCAAGCACTGGTTGTGTACTACATGTGACAGCAATCTCCCGTATTCTACATATGTCTGGGCTATGGGGTAGGGTTGCAAGACAGAAGCCTTTTCTTACACAGAAAAACATTCAGGCCCAGCTAAAATTTGCAAAACAATACATCAGGTCTCCCAAAAGCATGTAGGAAAATGTGTATGGTCTGATGAGACCAAGGCTTAAATTTTTGGCCACAATTACAAAAGGTATGTTTGGCACAAAAACAACACTTCGCATCACCAAAAGAACACCATCCCCACAGTGAAGCATGGTGGTGGCAGTATCATGCTTTGGGGTTGCTTTTCTTCAGCTGGCATGGGGACTTTAGTCAATGTGGAGGGAATTATGAGCAGTTCCAAATACCAGTCCATTTTGGCCCAAAACCTTCAGGCATTTGCTTGAAAGCTGAAGATAAAGAAGAATTTCACCTTTCAGCATGACAATGACCCCAAGCATACATCCAAGTCAGTTCTGTTAAACCTAGCACTTGCTCCTACAGTACTTATTACCTTGATACGGCA
Organism: Protopterus annectens; assembly: GCF_019279795.1. Lineage (NCBI taxonomy): Eukaryota > Metazoa > Chordata > Ceratodontiformes > Protopteridae > Protopterus > Protopterus annectens. The sequence goes on along the minus strand of NC_056733.1, from coordinate 1,221,399,121 downwards.
CTCTTATAGATAGCACCCCAAAAAGGCAAACCCCCATTTCTCGGTCACTCACGTCCCCCGGAATCTCTTTTAAAGTTTTTTGTCTAGTCCTTCTAGCATGTCGAGGGATCAGTTGCTAGTGTCCTCTCCTGCTCAGCTGGTGAACCTGGGAATATTGAGGCAATGTTACAATTGCCTCATGTACACTGAACAACCCTCTCCTCCTCCCACAAAACACAAATACATGCGAGAGATGCAACTATACGGCCAAACTGGAGGCTGAGCTCTCTCAACATAGGACTGGCAAGACCAGTCAGGAGGAGAAGGTTACCACACACACTATAGACCCAGTCTCACATAGTACCATCACAACCTCAAATCATACACATAAACACACAAAGACATACTCGGCTCTGATCAAAAATCTACCAAAACAGCAGAGGCCACCAAAGCAGACACCCAAACAACCACCACCTCAGAACACAACACCTGCAACACATAGACCTCACAGTCAGAGTGTCAAACAGTCACAGCCCTTAAGGCCAAACACAATGCCAGACACACTAGTCATTGGTGACTCCATAGTCAGACACACTGACGTCCCGCTCACCAGACTGAGTAAGGAGAAGGTCACAGTAAGCTGCCTGTCGGGTGCTAGAATCCGCCACATAACGCAAGCACTCAGGTCTCTCAACAGCAGGTACAAATATGACTCAGTCATTGTCCACGCTGGTGTAAACGACCTGAAACGTACCTCCTTGGACTACATGAAAAGAGACATTGAGGAGCTCTCTGATTATGTAGCCCAGGCAGGTATGACCCTGACCTTGAGCAGTATCCTACCTTCACCAAGAATGATGCCACAATACAGAGATAAGATGATCAGCTTTAACAATTGGCTTAAACTCTGGTGTCATTCAAAGGGGATCCAATATCTGTCTGCCTGGGATGACATGCTGGACAAGCCACGCTGCTTCGCAAGGGACGGCTTGCACCTGTCACCCTGGGATTCGGATATTGGCAAAGGCTCTTGCCACCCCATAGTGCCTTTTTAGGCAAGGCTCAAATTCTAAACCTACCACCCTAGAACACAAAAAGGAAAAAAACTAAGGGTAATGCTGCTCAATGCCAGAAGTCTAAATCTCAAAATGCACTCGAGGCCCTTCTCAGTATGGAGAACATCGATGTCTGTGCAGTGACAGAAACCTGGTTCAAGGCTCCTGAGAGCACCCCAGCACTATCAGGTTTTACCTCTTATCATGCGTTCCAGCCCCAAAATCCGGACAATACCAAGAAAGGAGGGGGTATCCATATTCATCAAAGACACCCACACCTCAAGACTGGTGGCAACGCACGATGCATCGGAGACCATCCAGGTGCAATTAACCATAGGCAAGACTGCTCTGCAAATTGTAGCATGTTACAGGCCACCCTCACAAACTCAGGAACCTCACATGGCCTTCCTGAAAACACTAGAGGGGATAAATGTATCACCAAACACCATCATACTAGGTGACTTCAATTACCCTAATATAGACTGGGAACACTACTCAAGCCCAAACACCCTAGCCCAAAAGTTCCTGGAATTCATAAACTCAAATGCCATGGAACAACTAGTCACCATCCCCACAAGAGGAGAAAACATACTTGATCTCATCATCACGAACATGGGAGCACAATGTTCAACACCGGAAGTATACCCCTCACTGGTGAGATCAGATCACAAACTAATCTCGCTGGAGGTCCTCATCCCACCCCACCTGAAATAAAAAGACCACAGTAAAGAACTTCTCGAAGCCGACTTCACACTTCTAAAGACTAGTGTGGTCTCCTTTAAGGCCCCGAGCCGACGGAAAACAGTACTCAAGCCGCTGAATCACTTACAAATGCCTTCTACCAGCACCTGCAGGACTGCATGGATAAGGCAATCCCAAGCAAAACAAAGACTCTTTGTACCAAAGGCAAGCGTCCACTCTGGTGGACCCCAGCCATAAACAAACTCTACAACAAAAGGAGGAAGCTACTACAAGATAGAGCAAAATCCTTAAAAGGTAAGACACCCTTGATCACTATAAGTAAAAACTAAGAGCTCTCATAAAATCATCCAAAGCAAATTTTGAGAGAAAAATAGCTAAAGACTCAAAAGACAATCATAAGGCCTTCTTTAGCTATGTTAGAAACCTGGGAGGAAACTCCCAGATATGCTCAGAACTAGTTCAAAATGATGTGAAGATTACTGATCCTACAGACATTGCCAACATACTGGCTGACAGGTTCAGTGCAAACTTCTCTCCCCCAAAGGAGAGATATCTATACCAAGCAATTGCAGCCCCCAAACATCTCCAACGCCCAAGTGAGAACTGCTCTCTCCAAAGAAAAAACACAGCATCCATGGGACCTGATGGTGTCCCCGGCTGTGTGCTCCACGAACTCAACGAGGAATTAAACCCACAGCTAGGACAGCTGTTTAATCATAGTCTTACCTCTGGATACGTACCCAGGGAGTGGTGCACTGCAACTGTGGTCCCACTTCACAAAGGCGGTGCCTCCACCGACCCTGGAAATTACCGCCTCATTAGCTTGACAAGCCTTATCTGCAAAGCCATGGAGAGGATCATAATGGACCTCATAAATCAAGACGTGGTTGACTTTGCAGACTTTGGATCCATCCCAGTTTGGCTTTGTCAAAGGCAGATCATGCCTTCTAAACTTGGTTGACTTTTTCGAAACAGTCACCAAAGCCATTGATGAGGGAAAGGCAGTCCATACAGCCTACCTCGATCTGGCGAAGGCCTTTGATACAATACCCCACTCGGGTATCATTGAAAAACTCATCAGCTTAAATGTTAACCCATACATCACAAGATGGGTTGCAAACTGTCTGAGTGACAGAACCCACAGGGTCAGAGTTGCTGGCGCCATGTCAGACTCAAAGCCTGTCACAAGTGGTGTACCACAGGGCTCAGTCCTGGGCCCACTCTTGTTTGGCATCTACTTTTCCGAGTACAAGCAAACACAGGAGGGTTATGGCTGACAAAGTTTGCAGATGACTGCAAACTGGGCGCCATAGTAGAAAACACATCTGACACAGATATCCTTCAGAAGGGTCTCACAGAAACGGATAACTGGTGCCAGAGCCATGGCCTAAAGTTAAATGCCAAAAAATGCATAGTCATACCCTTCGGGAAAAACAAGGTTACCCCTAGCTACCAAATAGGTGGCAATCCACTGAGTACAGAAGAAGTTATCAGGGACCTGGGGACCCAGGTTGATAGTAGTCTGTCATTCGACACCCATGTAGCTAAAGTAGTTAGGAAGACCTTCTACATTGCCCACCTTATCATGAAGGGATTCATAAAAAAGTGTCATTTTTACAGGGGTGTGTAAACTTTTTATATCCACTTATAGAAAGAGCAAGAGACACATAAAGAGAGAGAGAGAGAGAGAGAGAGCAAGAGCTTTAGATAGAGACATACATATATTACAGTACAAGTATAGTGGTCAGTTTAGATAGAGACATATACATATTACAGTACAAGTATAGTGGTCAGACTCTGGTGATGTTTTAATTGCTTTTGTTCACTATACCTTGTAGCTTTTTTGTACCCCATTCGTCATGTGTGCTTTTACCTTTTTAAAATTCATTTGCTTTAGATTGACATTTGTGTGTTTCATACCTGTTTCTCCAGTGTCTTCCACATCACTGACTGTGTCACCACCTCTCTTTGCAGTCTTGTCTGTATTGCATGTTTATTTGTGTAGCCCACGTTACCTCCTCTACCCTGCTACCTTAATCATATGTCCCTTACTACCTTCTACAAGTACCTTCTCTGTATGTTTATATAATAAATCCTTAGTTAAAAAAAGATCAGCACACACGCCTCGTGTGCATGTAGGGCAGCCACAACTGTGCACTTGTGTTCAGCAGAGTACCATCAAGGGATAGATAAGCAGTATTGCTACTTATACCTTCCTGTGGCTGCACCTGACCAATGTGATCTTCTCACTGATTTCTGCTGCAGCTACAACAAGGAACTGCTAAAAGTGCATGTCTGCCTTGCCACATATATTGTTACTGAGTCTAGATGCTAGGCATACATGTATAGTAAGCAGAACAGGGTTGGCTGTGATCATGGAAACAATGTTTCTAAATCTCTGTGTTAGTCTCAACTAAGGCAGTTTCACATGTTGATCCTCCAGTAGCACATGATTCCACAAGTAACAGCCAAGCAGCCCTTATTTGGCTGTGTGGCTTAGGGAAATACCTGCAATTTTGATTGAGCCAACTAAATACTGCAAACCATTTAAAGAAATGTGTGTTCGACTGACAGTAAATTAATAATTAGCTTCATTTTAAATTTAAGTAAGTAAAAGTGTTATAAAAGAAAATCTTTGAGAATGTGGTGATGTCTATGAGAAGAAGGCAAGTTAGTTTTGTTGTTTAGGCTCACAATAAAATATTAAAGTGAATACAAAAATGGCTAGTGGTTCCAGTTTGATATTGCAAAACAGAGATCATAAAATGGACAGCATGATGTATGTTCACATGATAGCTTGAGTCATTTTGATATTTAGATGACAGAATGTACACATGGAAGATGAATTGGAGTAAAACATGAGCATGCAAAATATAGAGTGATGTGCACATTTTGGTTAAATTGCAATATGTCGTTTCAGTTAGAGCTATGAAAAATGGAGTTCACAAAGAGAAAATATATTTAATGAAATGAGTAGACTGAAAAGGGGCTGATGTTTATGATGAATGATTAATACACTTGAAACATTTAGATTTTTTGTTTGATTATCCATGTCAATCAATCATAGATATAAAATTATAATCACCTATGGGGTGGGTTGTGATATTCCTTAAGAGTTGACAATAGCAAATGTATATTGAAATAGTACAGGGGTAACTAAATAAAAAGCAGTGTGTCAGAACAACAGATTAAATATACACAGAATATTAAAAATGAAAGGCAGCACAGTATATATATATTTTTACTCCATGTTATTTATTAATCTTTCAAATAATTCCATTGTATAATAATCTTAATTCATTTTCTGATAAGTAAAACAGTATGATTAACTATATACAATATTTACAGTTGGCCTGAAATTAAATTATTATATTGATCAGTCTAGTCAGAGTAACATCATATTAATGAGAGATCATTTGTTCCTTTTTCTTTTATTTTATTAAATTTAATTTTATTAAACTTTTCATGCAGATCATTAATTTTCTTCTTGTTAGTCAGTGCATTTGTTAAATGATTATTTATTTTTATGATTTGATTTTGTATGTTGAGTAATTCTGATTACCATTCTTTTAGTTTATTTTTGTACCATGTGATAATTTTACCATAAATATAGGCTTTTAGAGTGTCACATACCATAACTATGCTGATTTCATTAGTGAGATTAGTGTCTAGAAAGAATTTCAACTCTGTGAGTAGCCAAGGTTTAAATTCTTTTAGTTTCATAATATATGCTGGAATTCTTGTCATTTGTATTATTTTTTTTAAATTTGTTTGAATATTAATAAGGATTGCTCTATGATCTGATAATGAACATGGTATGATTGTAAAACTATTTATCTTCGCATCAAGGTCTTGTGCAACAAAATTTTTTCTATTCTTGTTTGGGTTGTAAATCTGTGATCTTGGTGCAAAAATAACAGTGAGTTACTTTCTCTAAATTTGAATGTGTCTATTAAATTGTGATTTTCAAACCATTTGTTGAGTAGCCTCGCTCTAGGAGTTATATGTAATTTTTTTTGTTGCTGGTCTCTAAATTATCAAGAATGCAATTAAAGTCACCACCTAATATCAGGCTACCTTTATATGTTTTACTAATAAAGTCTAGATGTTTCTTTGTCATACTTTCTCCTATTCCTGAGAACCAATAAATATTTACTAATGTCCAGATTCTATTACTGAATTTTATTATAACAAGTGTTATAAGCCCCTCTTTATCTTCATAGCTATAAAGAATTTGGGGATTAATGATGTTTTTCTCCATAGTATCCTAACTCCTCTAGTTTTGGTTTTATATGATGATTGCGCTATCGCTGTATACTCATTTGGATTCCATAAATGCTTTTCATCATCTTTAAAGTGAGTCACTTGAAGAAATATTACTTGCGCTTTGTTTAATTTTAAATATTTTAGTAGGTTTAATCTTTTCTTTGGATTATTTAAACCATTTATGTTCAGTGAAAGTAGTGTTAAGTGTTAAGTAGTGTTAAGTCCATGTTTGTTGTTGAGTTTCATGCTTGCTAATATTTATATTAATATTCGAGTACATTTTATAGTATTGTATTTGGAACAAAATTCTCCTTATTTCCTGTATCATAAATAAACTGAATCTCTTTTCTAATACTTTTATATTGATGTTCATTTCAGGCTATAATAAAAAAGTGTAAAATGATTTAAGTAAAATTATTTTGATTAATATAATCTTTTCTTTCAGCCTTCCTCCCATCACACATGGAATGATATACATTCTTAATCTGATAGACATAAACAAAATATCTACCAGATTAATCCTCATGTTTGGTAGACAGATTTCCTCATGCTCCATTCTTGTATTCTTAGAGACCTTTGAAATTATAAACTAGTATATGTTGAATTATATTTATGGTTCTACATATTATATACATAGTAAAACACATAAGTAGTTGTAGGCTATATACATATATATAAATGCATTCCTTATTTTGAACATTGAATAACATATCAATCATATGGCTAAGTATATACATCTCAAATAAGTTAAACCCAACATCCAATTGCTCTAATGCCATCTTCTTTTCCCCTTCCCCTTCTCTCTCTCTCCCTTATGTATATGAACAATTTGCAAGGACACAAACATGTATTTTATATACTATTTTCATTGAACCATTCATAGTGGCTGACTGATATCAACTATGGAATCATTTCTGAATCTGATGTGATTATAGATTTTCTATATATGTGCATGACAGAACTATTAACATAGTAATACATGCATCAAATGTTCATTCAAGTTAATCATCTAATAGTAGATGGTAGATAAAATCTTTTGCAAACACATATTGATTGTAATGACATCTATTTTACATAAATACATTAAGAGTTAAATAAAAAAAAATCATTGAATGGTATATGTTTGCAAATTTCTCATGAATCAAGCAAATGTATTACATATACAGTTGTGATATTGTTTTTTACTAAAAAAAATAAAAAAAACATATAATTTTTGTTAGTGCAAACATATGGTAAACTCTGCAAACTAGTTATTGTTCAAGATAATTTAATACTCATAGATTACTTATTATATCCAATGTTTCTTTGACTATTTGGTTTTATACTTCAAACCCTAGTTTATAATGCATATTAGAGTCTTACAATTTTAGTATTTTTTTGTCTTTTCATATAATCCATAAGTTTAATACATAGATTTTACTATAGGTTAAAGAAATATAAGACCCATCTCGTTTATTCATTCAAATATAAGAGTTTTAACTTTCTGTCAACATAAACTATTAAACCAACTATATTTTTATTTAGGATAAGCTTACTGATTAAAAAATATCAGACATAGAATGCCCACTGAAGTACATTGTAGTATTTCATTTGTTGTGCAGCTTAGCTATGGTGCAGTAAATGAGTTTCTATGCATGCCAAAAAGTAAATTAAGTTTCTAAATAAAAGATATAATCATAACTAGAATCAGTTAAAATGATATGTCTGTATTTGCACATGTGCACATTGTCAAATCTAGCCATGTAGATGATAAACATATGTGTGTATTGTGACTATTTTGTGCTCATTTCTGTGCTTATATACATATTTGTAGATTGACACATACAGACTCATATTTCCATGTTTGAGATTTGTAGAATAAATCACTTGACTATGTTTCTCTAATTCTTACAGAGTTATTATACAGTGTTTTCCTGAACTGTGTAGACTTATTTCTTCCTATTGTATAGCCTTGTCTTATCATTACTTTTATTATAAAGTACTTCATATTTATTCTAAGTAAATATTCTGAGTCTATCCAAGAGCTTTACAATATATAAGTCAATTCTCCTTTTGAAATACAATCTATTAAAGAGTTAAACATCAATCTAAGAGAGATTTTCATCATGTTTATGATTGGCAGCAGACTGTTGTTATACCTGTCACTAACTGTACATAATGTAGCCTACTTTTCTATGTCTGTGCTGTGGACAATTAAAATCGTATCTGTTGTCAGTTGTAAAATATCATGTCACTGCATTTTACAGATTAACTGTCTATCGGTATTTTAAAATTGCTGGAATTTGATGTTTAAATCAGCTCAACTGATTAACCGTATATCCTTTGAATGTGCTATGCGAGGTGTACTGAAAATCATAATGAGACAATAAAGTGGTATAACAGCCCAATACACACTATAGAACTTTGATGTATATATTTTAAAGACTTGTGTCAAAAAATGAATATGCATTACAGGAACAAATTGGCTAGCAGGCATTAACTTGTATGTATGACACACTGCTGCCTATTACATTACAGGATATCCCTGTCCAGTAAACAACAGTTAGAACTGGATTGCATTTGGTCTTTAATATCTAATTATACACTGTGCTAGTCAACCAACTATTTCATGTAAGCACATGCTAGAAGGGTGACATCTTACAGAATTATCATTTATTTTGGAATTAGCAAATACCTCAGACACTAAAAAAAATATGTTAATGGTCAGTCATCTGTCCTGCACTATTTTTTAACAAAGACACACATGTACCCACAAACCCACACACACACACACACACACACACACACACACACACACACACACACACACACACACACACACACACACACACACACACACAGGCATGTAAATATTTTTAATTAAAACAATGTTAAAATCTGTCACAGGGTTTTTTATAAGCAGTACAACAGCTACAGCCAAGAAGGTGCAAATATAGCTTTGAAATCAGAAGCTTTTGGAAGATAAAATAAATTCTATACATAAATTTGAAACATTTTCCTGACCATTTCTGGAATGTTTTGAACATTAATAATCAGCGTGTTATCAGGACTATATTAGAGGGTGCTTGTCACTTTAAGACTAACAGGAAGTGTACAGCTGTATTGACGTGAAAACTCTTGGTATCTTGACTAACAGTTTATACACTGAATCCCTGCCACTCACCACTCTGTAAAAGTAACTGTTCTTATTTGTATTTCTATTTTAGTGATTTAGTTCGAGTACTAGTATAGTGGTCTTTTTTCACATTGAATTTTATAGTTGTTGTAGTCCGATAAAGGTGAATGTGTTCATACTAGTTTTTTTCCTTTTCCTTACTCTCTCCCTAGTAAGATTATACTGTATTCTGTCCTCTTTCTCTCTTTTACATCATCGTATCCTTGTAGAGCGTGAGTGCAAGCTATTAGTGTTACTGTGGTGTTGAATGATTACAAGAACACTATTCATATGTTCGCAAGTGTGTTTGACTGTGAAATGAGCTTGCAGCTTGTTGTAAACAGACGTTATTTATTCTTATCCTCGTCAGACAGTTCCTGTGAAGAAAAAAAAAGAGAGATGATGCTTTTAAACTGTAACAATGAAGTGATCAACACCGATCAGCTATATAACTACTATATTTATATTTTTTACCGATACCTACTGCTTATTGCTTGATATCTTGAAGCCACATGAAACCCGATGGTTACAAACCATCTGTATGAGCTGCATGTCAATATTTCTTAATGGAGGCACCCAGATCATTCACTGCTCTTCTCCTTCCTCTCCCCACCTCCTGTTCTCAATTCTATCCCATCAAGACAATCTATTAAGTAATTAAAATGAGCTTTTTGAAGGAAACAATCCCTACAATATTACACATTTAAATTTGATATGATTGTCGTTGTGCTAACCACTTGACAGAAGCAGCCTCATCCTGTAGTAAGTAGAGTTGAAGCATCACTGTATTAAAAAAGAAAAAAAAAAACAGAAGGATTATAAGCAATATTATGCATATTGAGACAACTAAAAAAAGTAAATGTACATACATTTTGGTTTCAGTTTCCTTTAGTATATATTTCACTTTTTAGTAGAATCTTTGAGAGTATTTAAACTTGTTACATTTTTTATTTCAGTTATTTGTTTCTTCTTCTTTACATCAGTCCAGGAATTTTTTTCTTGGGATCTGTTCAGTGAGTTAGATGTTGACCAGTCCATTTATTCTGGAATTGTAATTATATTATTGTTCTTGATAAAAGAAGCTGCCTCATTTATGTTGTTGAAGGTTCTCATTTCATTTGAGTGAAGAATCTTGATTTTTGCAGGGTATGCAAGTTGAGCTTTAATTTTGTTTTGTTTCAGGAATTTTACAAATGGCTATACTTTCTTCCTTAAACCTAGAACTCTAGTTGAATAGGCATTATCGAATCTTATTTGGTGTTGTTTATACTTTAAAGGACTTTTCCTCCATGCTGACTTTAGTATAAGTTATTTATCAAGGGATGATAAAAACTTTATTACAATGGATTTAGAAGTATTAGGAGATGATGATACCAGTCTTCCTATGGCTCGATGAGCCCTTTCTATGCCATTTGACAGTCCTTCTTTTAGGTCTAAGAATTCTGGCAACCAGGAATTTAAAAATAAAATAATGTCCTCACCCTCAGCTTTCTCTGGAAGACCAAATATTCTAATATTTGTGCGCCTTTCTCTGTTTTCTAAATAGTCTATCTTGTTGATTAACCAGTTATTTTGTTGTAAGAGAAATTCACTTTGGTTCTCTTCTTCCTTCAACCTTCCATCTATATCGGAGAGAGATGTTTCAATGTCCATTATTTTTGTTTGTTGCTGCTGTAAGAATTCTTTAAAGACATCTGTTTGTTTTTGGCAGTTCTCTTTTAGATTTTCAAGATTGTCCTTAAAATTATCCATTTTCAATGACAGCTCCTGCAGTACAGAGGACATCAATTGGATTTCCTTCTTCGAGGCTGTTTCAGAGTGTGAGTTCTTTGAGTTACTCATTTCCAAGTGGCCATAGTAGTCTCCAGATTAATTTGACAGGAAAATATTGACAAAAAGCTTTCAAAGTTAGTACACTATTAGTTCATAAGTTTATCAATAATAGTTAGATATTTTTGCTTGATGAAATGAATTATTTCCCTGTTATTTGAACTAGTTTTGTGGAGCTCTAAAAAATGCTGCTACCAGTTAGCCATTCAGGCTCCGCCTTAGCGCAGTACAGTATATTTTTGACAGCTGAGAGTTAGCAGCAATAAAAATATATCTGAGAAACATGTCATAGGTAATTAGACATGTGACAATGTATATTAGGATGTTATATACACACTATTAAATGTTATTATTTTTACAATATTAACTATAACTATATAAAAGTAATATGAAGAAACATATAACAAATGTTTACATATAAATAGCTGCTTGTTATTGAATCATCGTACAGTATTAATGTCCATATCTAGTCTTGCATAAAATGCCATTTATGAAGTAAATTTGTTTAGAAATTTGGTCAACAAGAACTGTAAAGATAAATCTTAATCTACACATCACTATAAAGTTTAATAAGGTGCTAATAAAAATAATTAATTGTGTGGTTTTGAATATATTAACTCCAATGTAAGGAATAATGATAACAATAATATATTATAGTTTGATCAATACATGATAACATCAACAATTTATTATATTGGTATCATGGATGATTATTTTAGCCTTTTTTATTTTGTTTTGTCTTGGTTGTGTAACATAATTATTCATTGCTAAATATATGCTTATTTGTGTGTGTGTGTGCATGTGTGTGTGTGTGTGTGTGTGTGTGTGTGTGTGTGTGTGTGTGTGTGTGTGTGTGTGTGCGTGTGTGTGCGTGTGTGTGTGTGTTGCTTGTTATTTCATAAAACATACTAAAAAGAAACATAAAAGAAAGTTATTTATAAGTTTGTCTTACTTCAAGAGGATAGAAAATAGTATTAGAAGAAGAAAGGGAAACTATGAGAACAGTGGAAGAAGCGGACAAAAATGAACTGGTTGTCTGGTAAGAAGAGAAGTCAATAATTAGCTAACCTTATGTAATACATATAAATTAAAAAAAGGTTTGATAAGTTACCAAATAGACCTTATCTGAATAATTAAATAAGTGTCAGTATGGGTGCACACTTACCTTGTCCTGCTCCAACGTCTAACTTCTTATTTTTCCATCAAGTCAATAATAAGTCAAAATGGATAATACTGAGTATATGATCGAATTTTGAATATGAAAAATGAAAGTAAGGAACAAATTTCCACATAAAGTTTTTGCTATAGAGGGACACAAGACAGTTTATATGTGAAGGTATAAAACAACACATACTTGTTTTATGACTACTTCAAGAAAAAGGGAAAATATGACAAAGAAGGACAGGAGGAAATAGTAAAATAATTATGAAGGTTTTAAGCCTAACAAATGTGCATATATGGTAATTGATTATATGAAATGAAAGGGAGCTGTTGAAGTACACAGAAAACATTTAATCTAGTTCATGTTAGGCTCCTCAACTCAACTTGACCATTTTAAAATGCACACTCACAACCACACCCATACACCCCACAGACAGAGACACACACACACACACACACACACACACACACACACACACACACACACACACACACACACACACACACATACATTTGTTATTTAGATAAGCTGTTCAAAGTTAGTAAAAAGTCAATTCATTTTTTATATAATATAGTAGTGATCAATTTAGTTTTTTAATAATATAGTACTGATTAGTTAGACATTTCCTTTCTAGAGCAACATATAACTCAAGTCTTTCGAAAAGGATAAGTTAATTGGAATCATCTTTCAAACTTGGAACAGTAAGCTTCCAAGGAAATACTAGTGTGAGCAAGTTGCTTTTTAAGTTATAAAATAGTTAAGTATTATTATATTTCTTCATTGATAATATTGCTTATATTTTATATAAAAGGAATGGTATGACCACATCAGTTAGAGTACTAATGAAATACTACATACGTTCCAGAAATGCCATACATGGTATTGCCCTTGATAAAACATAAACAGAGGTATTGAATGTTGTATATTTAATTGTAAATGGATTCAACAGTGGACAAAAAAGAGGATGTTTATTAAAATTTCTTAAATTAAGCAAAGCACGTGATATTTGTATAAGAAATTCATCTTATATGAAGGGCTGTACAAATGCTAAATCCTAATAAATATTCATACTTACTACTTTGATATTTAAAGAAAAAAAGAGGAGTACTGTTCTACACTGGATGTAAATATTAGTTTTATCCATTTTACATTATTCTTATGTTGGCAATAAAGGGATGACTCTAATAACTGAATATCAGCAGACTTACAGTATTAGTATACATCTACTAAATACCGGGTCTGGTGGCAAAATATGCCAAAATATATTTAGATATTTTGTTAAATAAAACAAAGGTAAATATTACATTAGCAGAAAAATTTAACTGTATTTTAGATCTTAGTTTTGGTGAAACCATTTAAAACTGGATGAGTATGTTGAGTTTTATAAATATAAAGAATTTTATACAAAGAAAGTTATTTTAAATTCAGTATTCCTATCCTTATTTATTTATTTAGGTATGTATTTATTTATTTACATTTGCAGACCAAGTTAAAGCACTGACCTCCATGTGTATTTTCCAGACTCCTCACAGGAGTGCTTTCTGAATAAGTGACTTGTTTAGATTCACACATTAAGACAATAAGGCCAAAGAATCAAATGCTGAACAACTGGACCACAGGAAACAGATCATTAATCCTATGTGCCAGATAAATTTGCAGTTGATATTTGCTTTTGATATTTGGTACTCACAGAATGTACATCACTGCAGGTCACTGTACACCCAACCATACCCTTCCACATGTCTGCATCTACCCAGAATCAATGAAAGCTATCCTCACTGACTTAAAGATGCAAAGCCCACTTCTTTAGTCCATCAATTTTGCTGAATGATGGTGACCAGGTGACCAAGACCACTGCTCCCTCCTCACTCCTATCTGCATGCTTCTTTCAGCACCTGATATTTTGAAGTCAAATCATCTGGACCAGAGTCAGAGCTTTATTCCAGTATGAGGCAGGGAAAAATGAAAAGGTAACATTTATGCATTCAGTTACGGGGAGGGTATTTGTTGAAGTATGCAGTGGCAGCTTGGATTCTACTGTCTGAAAAGTTAATGTGGTAAATATTATCTGCTGCATTTTAAAGTGCAATGTCATTTTATGAGTTTCAGAGACTGATGAGGGGAACCCATATCTGAATTTAGGAATAATTATTTTTTCAGCTGTAGAGTAATAGGGTGCTGATACAAGAAGGCATATTCATTTGTTATATGACAGCGAAAGAAAAGATTTGGCTGAACTTGAATTTGTGTGTATTTCAAAGAGTCCACATGAAAATGTTGTTAACCAAAGACTCAATTATATGATAATGCATAACAGAAGAAAAGTTTTTGATAAGATCAAAAAAAGTCATAATGTTTGTTATAATGTTGCTATCTAGATGCTTATTTTACTGAAGTAAATGTGCATGTTACCATTTCTTTTTTTTAAAGAAGGAAGCTGTTTGTGTAAGGAGTCATATCCAAGTTGTGCAGGGCATAAAGTGTTATGCTAATACATAAAGTAAACAGAACGTGGACTGGCACAGACTCTTGGAGAATTTCAGACTATGATATAACTGAGGTTTAAGTGGCTTTGACAAATCATACAGTGATTATTTACCTGGAGTATAATTACTGCCACTGTAGAGGAATTTAGAAGCAAATACAATTTCAGACAGTTGTCTTAGAAAAAAAAACAATGTGGTCAAATAAGTCAAAAACACTTTTTGAATCATCAGAGTTAGCATATGTACCACCATTATCCATGCAATCACTCACCCAAGGAGGTTGAGTTTCAATATATATTAAAGACATACACTCCTCCAGGCTGGTCAAACAGTATGACACACAGGAGACACTCCAGGTGCAGTTAACCATTGACAAGACCCCTATACAAATCATAGCTAGATACCAGCCCCTAAATCTGACCCAAGATGCACAAACTGCCTATGTAGACCTCTTCAAATCTATCAAGATTCAACCCTTTACCCTGATCTTGGATGACTTTAACTGCCCAAACATAGACTGGAAGAACTACTCATGCCAGAACAGAAATGCCCAGAGATTCCTCGATGTTGTCAATGCATATGCTTTGGAACAGCTAGTCGATACCCCCACAACAGGTGATAATATCTTGAACTTGATATTAACCAACATGAGTAACCACTGCAGCATCCCTGCAATATCATCCTCCCTTGGAAGAGCAGACCATAAAGCGGTCACATTTGAATTCACCATCTCCCCTGCCCCCCCTCTAGCTAGGGTCAAACAAAAACCTTTTCTAAAGCTGTTTACAGCCTCCTGAGGGAAGGTATAAACAGCTTCACAGCCCTTCCCCCTCTCTAGGAACTGGCACCAGTATCCAAAACTATACCAAATTATGATACGGGTATTTATATAGATGCATGGAATCAGAATAACCTGATTGGACTAAATCATCTTCCGCAAGGAAGAGTAAACCTGTCTGATGGACATCTGCAATAAATAAACTCTATAACAAAAGAGAAAAAAATGCTGTCCAGAACCAAGAAGGAGCAGGTGCCTAATTGGAAGCAATCCTTCCTTAGCCTAAACAAGCAAATAAGAGCACTAGTGAAATCCTCCAAAGCAAACGTCAAATCAAAATTGGCCACATCTACTAGAGACAGCCAGAAGGCCTTCTTCACATATGTCCGTAATCTCAAAGGTAGCACCCAGATCTGTTCAGAACTGGTGGTCAAGAACACCGCATATACAAATGCTGTGGGTATAGCAAACTTGCTGGCTGACAGATTCAGTGAAAATTTTACCCCTCTGCCCGCCCATCAGTAAATCATGACATTCCCAGTACCTGCCCCCTTCCCCTTATATCTACGGATTAGGTCATCACTGCTATCTCAAAGGCAAAACATACAGCTCCATGGGACCAGATAACATCCCAGGCTGTGTCTTACATGAACTCAGGCAGGAACTTGCAGCACCATTAGGCACCCTATTCAACCAAATCCTGAGTACCAGCTTTGTCCCAGCTGAGTGGAGGACAGCCACTGTCATCCCTTTACACAAAGGTGGAGCGTCCACCAATCCAGGAAATTACAGACCCATCAGCCTAACTAGCCTGATCTGCAAGGCCAGGGACTGGATTATCATGGACCTCATTAACAAGGACATTGACAACCTGCAAACACTTGATCCCACACAGTTTGGCTTTGTCAAGGGAAGGTCATGTCTGTTAAATTTGGTCGACTTTTTTGAGACAGTCACCAAAGCCATGGATGAGAGGAAGACAGTGCACGCCACCAACCTTTGTCTGGCCAAAGCTTTCAACACTATTTCCCACTCAGGCATAATTGATAAACTCTCTCAACTAGGCATCAATCCATATGTTTCCAGATGGGTAGCTAACTGGCAGATTGATAGAACCCACCTAGTCAAAATAGGATAAGCCACCTCAAGCAGTAGACCCGTATCGAGTGGAGTACCCCAGGGATTGGTCTTGGATCCTCTGTTATTTGGGATATACTTTTCTGAGGTGCAGGCCAAAACTAGTGGGCTATGACTAACCAAGTCTGCAGATGACTGCAAGCTGGGAGCTGTCATCAGTTCCCCTAGTGACATGGACATCCTCCAAGAGGATCTCACCCAAACAAATGACTGGTGTCACAAACATGGCCTCAAGCTGAATACAAAAAAATGCATCATCATCATCCCCTTTGGGGAGAGTAATGGCCCCACAAATTATCACATTAAAAACAATGTCCTAAGCACGCAGTCAGTCATGAGTGAGGGTATCTCATCCAGGGACAAGGACCATATAAGGCCCATTATTGAGTACAATGCCCCATTCAGCATGTACCTCTCAAAGCAAATGCAGCAGCTGGAGAGACCACAGATGTTCCTCACCAGGAGAATCCAGGGGTTCAAAAATCTACTATACAAAGATAGGCTAAAAGCCCTATCCCTCTACTCTGTTTCATACAGACTCCTCAGGCAATGTTGGACCCCGCCTTGATGGGACTGCTACATATCCGCAAGTCAAGCTCCACTCAAGTAACCCACGCACGTGGCCTCAACCTGGTTTGTGACATCAATAGGACTTGTTGGTAGGACAGATTTGTGTCCCACAGACTCCTCCATCTATAGAATAGAATCCCTCTCCATGTCAAGCAGAGTATCACTTTACCCCTTTTTAAGTGCAACCTGGATAACTGGATGGGAAATAGAAAATACATCCCTGGGATTCTACTGATGTCCCTGCTGGACAGGGAAATTGGGTGCTGATAGCCTAGTACCAACCTATGAACCTATGAACCTATCAGCCCTAGGGCCTATGCAAGTCTAGCCATAACAATTCCTTGGCTATTTCTTCCCACAGTATTTACTTCCCTGTGAGCAGTGGATAAGTCAAAGGGAAGCGCAGAGAACTAAAAGTGCATAGAGCCTGCCCTGGAATGTAGACATTTTTTGCAAGAATCCCTGATTGTGATGTGCAGATAGGCCTCTTTTAGGTCTAGTGTGGCTAACCAAGCATCCTTGGATAGCATAGGGAGAAGCTGCTGGAGGGTGACCATTTTGAATTTTGTTATCACCAGGAAGGTGTTCAGAATTGATGATTTGTCTATGCATGGGCTAATCTCTTGGCTAGGCTTATAAGGGCCTCAGGGCCAATAGCCTAGTAACTTCCTATAATCCTATGATCCAGTGAAGGGAAACTGAGGTATTTTGAGCAGGATGTAAAGTTCATATTGTTTAAACTGGCTATATTGTACTAGTCAAGAGAGAAGAAGAGTTGGTTATAGATGAGTTTTTCATAATGTTTTGCTATATGGCTTATGCTTTAGATAAGTTGGTAATCATCATATTTATTTTGGTTATGATCCTTATTTAGAGAGAAAATGCCTACAGTTTTCCATTCCACAGGTAATATTGATGACAAACAGGAACAATTTAAACCATAACGCAAATGCCAAGTAATACATGTGATTTGTTTAGGGAAAACATCTGTGGGAGGACAAGAGGCTGGTATTTTAATAAGCAAGGAATATAATGAGTTAACTGGCATAGCATTAATGTAAACTTTGGTGGGAAACTAAAATAATGCAGGTTATATAGACAAGCAAGAAAGAAATATTAAGGAAAAACTGGTTGACAGGTAGAGGAGTTAGGGGCATAGAAGCCGGAAGGTAATTCTTCAGTATGTTAGACGTCTCCAGAAATGTATTTGTCTTAGATCTAATGTACAAATACTCTACTTTCAAATCGCCCACACTGTCTACACAATGTTTCTCCTAAATCTCTTGAAATAAAGACCTCTTTAAATGAATTAATGTATTTGCCGAAAGAACATTAATATTGGAAAGGTACTAGAATATATCCATCTCACTTACAGACTCCACAGGTAAATCACACCATAGAGTGCTTGACTTATATATACTATACATGCATTCTGTGTGCAGCAAACTTGCATTACAAAATCCACTATCTATTTATTTATTTTATTTATTAGACATTTGTTTACTGGGAAGGTCCGAGTGGGTCAGAAAGAACCAATTTCAGGGGAGGCCTTGGAAGAAAAGTACCAGTTTCAGACTGAAATGTACAAGCTTTATAAAACAGAAAAAGAAAATATTTCAAAAAAAAAAAAATCATAGCTACATTGTGATAAGGAGATGACATGATATTTTTTTTATAATCAGAAAAACACAGGGCAGGATTCATGAAAGGCTTGCACGGAGTGTAAGAGACATGCAACACTCCATGCAAGCCTCGCGATCCAGGAACAGCCCTAAACTCCGGTAAGAGACCAGCTAAAACGTCTCTTACACGGACTGGGCGTGGACATGCTAAATACCTCACTTGCAGCCAAAAGGTATGCAAATGAGGTATATTAGCAATCCACGAAGCAGAAACCAGTCCGTGTAAGAGACGTTTTAGCTGCAGAAATGTACTCAGTTGACAACTGAGTACGTTTCTGCAAATTCCACAACGGAGCCATGTCAGCTCCAAAAAAAGGGTGCATATGACTCAGTCAGCATGCCAATGGCCAAATATGTGGCCAGTGGCAATATAACCCGATGCCAAAATATTAAAAATATAATTTTTTTTATAAACCCAGCGCAGCCCTGTGCAAACGGGCTGCGCTGTATAAAACATAAAAATGAAGGTTATAAACCCACAAATGTGGGTTTCATGCAATACATGGAATGACAATGCAGGGACCAGCAGACCAAAAACAACATGGCCACCGTGTAGTGGTTGCTAAGGGGGAAGCTGAGTCTAAGACATGTAATTAAGCATTAGTAGGCAATCTCATGTAAATGAGGGTTAGGATACTGAATCTCACAGTCACATAGCAAATGAGCACAGTCTGAGTAGTGTAAGAGATACATAAGGGGAGGAATAGAGTAGGAGATAGGTGACATCACAGGGGGAATGGTAGAAAGAAATGCAGTTCATTGGAGGCCAGTGTAACATGACAGATAACAGACACAGATCATGGAAAGAGGTGTGCCACTAGATAAGTCATGGAAAGTCAAGAAATGGAAGGTGTACACTGTTACACCAAAGTTTCTTGTTGGGCGTGCATGCGCACATGTGCGCACCATGAAGCACGAGTAGGGCAGTGTGCGCACGTGTAAGGCAGACTGAGCATGTGGGAGCATGTTGGGAGATGTTTAACACTGTTTGCGCGGGTGTGCGCGCGTGTAGGGCAGGTTGAGTATGTTGGAGGCTGTTGGCAGACGTGTAACAGTGTTTGCGCGGGTGTACGTGCATTTTAACCCGAATAACTAGATTCTGAACCATGTAAGCACGTGTGCGCGCATGTAAGCCACTGTGAGCGTGTTTCTGATGGTATGCACGTTGCTCCCCCCTGAGGAAACAGAGAGGAAAAAGGAAGCAACAGAATTAATAGGAAGCTAGCAGGGATAACTGCTGAAGCTAGCAGGTGAAAACAATTAGAAGCAGGCAATTACACAGGCGGAATAGTAGCCCAGCCCAGCACTTAAAACTTTGCAAACAGTAGTGCAGGATGTTTCTCTTAAGAGACACTGCAAGACAGGAGTAAGCTAATAGAAGTGAAAACTGAAAAAGCTTAACTCAGAGCAGAAATGTTAGGGGCTGCCATAGCTGTCATAATGAGACATAGGCGACTTGCTGAGGGTGGTGACAATGCAGATGGTGCCAGACAACCCACAGTGAGGAGACGGAGAAGAGTGTACAGGCCCAGGGTCACCTACCACGGGTTACATGAGCTGGAGATAGTAGAGCGCTATAGAGTGGACAGAGAGCTCCTGCAGCAAATTGTTGAGCTGTGCAGGCCACGCCTCACATACAGAACCAACAGAGGGGAACCCATCCCAGTGGAAACCAAGGTATGTGTTGGCCTAAGAATACTAGCAACAGGTACCTTCCAGAGACCAACTGCCGATATGATGGGGATATCACAGGCATCAGCCTCCAGGGTACTGCACCAGTTCCTGGATTCCATGTCAGCACATGTCGGTGATCATGTATATTTCCCCAATGCCCGTGAGGTATTGGCCAGCAATATGCGTCTCTTCCAGCAAATAGCGGAATACCCTGAGGTAGTGGGTGCAATAGACTGCACGCACATACGCATCAAAGCACCAGCCGGTGAGCGGGGTAGGGCCTACATTAACCGCAAGGGCTTCCCCTCCATCAACTGCCAGGTCATGTGTGATGCCCAGGCCATAATAATGAATGTGTGTGATGGCTGCCCTGGGAGTTACCACGATTCCCACATCTGGCATTTGACGCAGCTGTACCAGACATTTGCCAATGGGGACATCCCACACGGACACCTAGTGGGGGATGCAGGTTATGCACTGGAGCCATGGCTGATGACACCCATCAGAAACGTACACACACCTGAATAGGAACGCCATAATGAGGCACATGCACAAACACGTAATGTAATAGAACATGTGTTTGGGCTGCTCAAGTCATGGTTCCGGTGTCTGGACACATCTGGTGGAGCCTTGCAGTACACACCAAAAACATGTACCCAAATTGTCATGGTATGAGCTATGCTACATAATATGATCTTGCAAAAACAGCTGTAGCAGGACCAGCATAAGGTCGGGCCAAACAGCCCCCCACCATTGCCAAGGCCATCACAGGCAGAGCGTGACTCTGAGGAGGAACAACCTGAGCCTGCCCCAGTAGGCAGAAGGAGGCATGCCAAGTATGCCCTGGCCTTGGCAAAGAGGCAACGCATAGCACATACACTGGCTCAGTAGGAACCCTGGGAATGATACCCCCTCTGACTCACTCAAATAATAACATGGATGCCTAAAATGACATGACCTGCTCACAAACATGTACAGGGAAGTGTAATATGCACATCCGACAGAGGCAGCCCTGCAGCACAACCTGAGGCATGAATGCCATGTGTTAAGTAATGTAACACCATGTACTATATGCACACATGAGCACCCTGACTAACATCCACCCTCACCAAGCATGAAGCCACAAAATGACGATGGGATGATCAAGTGCAATAACTGGCTGAAGTAATGCAGTTAGACAAAGGGGAGCCAATGTGTTTCAGGCTGGGAAGACATGCGGAGCATGACATGATGCACCACCTGCTAGGGGTGGCGTACACCTATCATGCCATGCCCCATGGATACTGGCAAAGGCTGTCAGTACCCACAGCATGCCCTGAATAGGTAAGTCTCAAAACACAAACCCACCTTCATAGGTTCTAAAAGGGATAGGAACCTAGATGTAATGCTACCCAATGACAGATGTCTAAACAGCAAGATGTGTGCAGTGTAAACGCACACAGTATGGAGAATGTAGATACCAGTCCTGTAATAGAAAACTGGGTCAAGGCTCACATCAGCACCCTAACACTACCAGGTCACACCTCATACTGTGCTGTACAGCCACAAAACATGGAACAAGCTACAAAAGGAGGGTGACTAGCAAGAAATGGCAAGGATAACCCACACCCCCATGTTGGTACCACAACAAGAAGCAGCATGGATTAGCCATGGTCAAATACCAATGGCTAAAACCGCCTCCCAGTATATAGCCTGCTGCAGACTACTGTCCTAATACCAGGAACTGCACCTGGCCTATGTTGGAATACATGAATATATCAAGCCCCCCAAACCACATTATATTGCTTGACTGAAAATACCCAGACATACACTGGGAGCATTATACTAGCACCAACACAGTAGGAGAAACTTACCCAGAATCCATAAACCAAAATGCCCAGGAACAATGTACCACTCCCACAAGAGGGGTAAGCATACTGGATGTGATAATCAGCAACATGTGTACTGTATGGCAGGATGAGAAGTGTACCCCTCACTGGTAAGACCAGACCATAGAGTAATCACACTGGATATACACATCCTGACCCCAGTCCCTGGCCAGAATATCACAGTGAAAAACATGTGTAAAGCATAGGTTGCAGCCCTCAAAACCGATGTTGAATCCACAAAAGGCCCTGTGCAAGAGCAGAATATGGGACACACCACAGAACATGCTATACAGGCATTCCATGAACACAGCCAGGAATGCTTGGAGTATGCAATCACAAATAACAACAACACACAATGCCATACACGCAGGCATCTGGCATGCTGGACTCCAGCCATTACCAAACCATGCAAGAGAATGAGGAAGCTACTACATGATAGAGCAAACATAAAAAGGGAATTAATCACTGACCAGTAGTATGGCAATAACATATGTCCACACATACAATCCACTAAGTCCAGCCATAACAAGTAGAATCTGTGAATCCAGAGGCAATGTGACACCAGTCCCAAGTACACAGATAACCACAACACCCCCCAATAAATACAAATATATGTGATAGATGCATCCATGTATCCAAACTAGAGGTTGAGCTCCACCAACTCAGTACTGTCAAAACTAGTCAGGAGGAGAAGGTAACCACATACACCACAAACCCAGTCCCAGATAGACCTACCACAACTGTAAACCAAACACATAAACACAGACAAATATTCCCGGAGGCCTTAATTACAAACACACCACACCAACAGAAGCCTCCAAAGCAGATCACAAGCAATCACAACCTTCAAACATAGCACATGCAATGAATAGTACGCAAAGCTGGTGTGCCAAACAGTCACAGGCCAGAAGGAGAAACAACATGCCTGATACAGTCGTAATAGGTGTCTGTATAGGCAGACACACTGCTGTCCCACTCACCAGACTGAACAAGGGAAAGGGTAGAGTAAGCTGCCTGTAGGCTGCCACAAAATGCCACATAACACAAGTACGCAGGTCACCCCAAAGCAAGCAGAAATATGATGCACTCAATGTCCATGCTGGTGTGAATTACCTGAGATGTACCTCCCTGGTCAACATGAAAAGAGACATGGATGGTCCCTCTGAGTATGGACCCCAGGCCGGTATGACACTGGCTGTGTGCAGCATCCAACCCTCACCAAGAATGATACCACAGTACAAACACAGAATGCTCATGTTTAACAGCTGGCACAGTTACAGCTGTCAGTCCAAGAGGGTCTAATGTCTGTCTGCTTGAGATGTCAAGCATAACAAGCCATGCTGCTGTTCCAGGGATGGCTTGCACCTGTTACCCGTGTGCGTCTGGATACTGGATAAGGCCTTTGCCGCCTCCATAGAGCAGTATGTAGGCAAGGCCAAAAAGACTACACACCACCCTAGAAAATATAAATGGTAGGAAACATAAGGGTAATGCTGACCAATGCCAGATGTGTAAACTGCAATACGCATGCCCCTGAGGCACTTCCCATTATGGAGAACATCGACGTCTGTGCAGTGACAGAAGCCTGCTGCAAGCCTAGTGATAGCACACCAGCACTACTAGGTTATACCACATATCACGTGTTATGGCCCCAACACCTGCACCAAAACATGAAAGGAGGGGGAGTATCCATATGCAGCACAGACACCCATATTGCCAGGTAACTGACAATGCACAAAGCTGTGGAGACCACCCATGTGCACATAACTGTAGTCAAAACTGCTGTACAGTCTGTAGCATGCGACAGACCACACTCTCACACACAAGAACTCCACCCAGACATCCTGAAGACACTGGACAGTATGAATGTCCCACCAAATACCAGACAAGGTGCACACAAATTATCACATAGGTGTCAAACCATTATGTATGCAAGGAGTAATCAGGGGCCTAGGGACACAAGTCGACATTAATCTGTCATGTGACACCCACAATGCCAATGTGGCTATGAAGATTGTCGATATTGGACACCGTATCATGAAAGGATTCACATCAACATCAATAGAGGTCACTGTGCCACTGTACTGTTCCTTTATCAGACCCATAATCTAGTACAATGACTCATATGGGATGTATCGTACGTGACCCCTGCAGCGGTTTGGAAGACCTCATAGTTACCCCACCAACAGGATAAAGGGTGTGAAATATATGTCATATGCTGCCTGGCTGTAGACACCCCAGCTGACTGCAGTCACAGACTGCCTACACAGAGGCATTGTATGTCTGTTGTACAAGGCCATGTCCAACACAGGAGTAATGGACATGCTCCACCACAGGAAATCAAAGCCATTGGAGCTGTGAGAGTCACAGATGTCAGCCTCAACACATAATGAAATAAGATGTGCTGGAGGGACAGATACATAACTCAGAGGCTCCCCACACCCAGAAACAGGATCCCAATCCATGGTAGGCAGAGCCCCTCACTGACACCCCTCAACAGGAATATTGCCAAGTGGATGGATGACTATACATGTATACTGGGGGTCCTCACTGTGTCACGACCAGACAGAGGCACAGTGAAGAACTTCATGAATGGCCATAATTGAACATAGCAAGGGGTGGCGAAAGACACACACACTCTGGCTAGGCTTACTAATGGCCTAGGGTGTATAGCCTAGTATGAACCCATGAACCTATGAAGATACAAAACGTACAGGACACTAAGGATAATCACAAGGGTTACCGAACTGATGGTAGGAACCATGTTGGGCATCCACAGATATGCTCCAAATCACACAGATATTACAAATAACATACCAAACACACACACATATTGCTAACATACAACCTGTCAGGTGCAGTGCAAACACCCCCCCCCCCAGTGCAAAATACCTATCCCAGCAGACTGATGGTCCCCTGACATTGCAGATGCTGAGGTAACAGCCATCATCTGCAAAGCAGAACACACAGCAGCAAAGGTATGTGATGGTGTCCTGTGCTGAGGCCAACATGGACTCCAAGAATAATGGAATGCCAAATCACATTACTGCCCAATGCCAGCCTTACCACAGGATATGTACCCAAAGAGCAGTGTACAACAACAGTGGTCCATTACAACAAAGGTGTTGCCTGAATGGATACTCCAAACTACCACCCCAGGATCCTGACAAGCTTGTTCTGCACAGCTATGGAAAGGATCAGTATGTACTGCAGACAGAAGGCTATTGTGGACTTACTGATACTGGACCCTACACAGTGTGGCTGTCATAACTGCAGAACCTGCCCCTAAACATGTCTGACCCATTTGAAGCAGTCTTGGTCCTTGATGAGGGCAATGTGGTCCACACAGTGTAGCTGGACCGTTCACATGCTTCTGGACAATACCGTACAAGTTCAGTATGGATATGTTCACCAGCTTAAATATATACCCCTATGTCAGTAGAGGGGTTGCAAACCAGACCAAGGACAGAACTGACATGGTCAGACATGCCGCATCCATGTCAGACTACAAAGCGGATATGAGTGGCATCCCACAAGGCCTGGTCTTGGCCCCCCCACCCCCGTTCTGTATATATGTCCCATAGGTATAGGCCAACATGGAAGGACTGTGACTGAACATGTATGCAGAGGAGTACAAACAGCCCACCATATCCGACCCCAGCTGACACAAGCAACCCACAAAAGGGCCACCTACAAACAGACAACTGTAGCCATAACCATGTCAGCAAGCTAATTGCAGAACTGTGTATAGACAACCACCATGGATATACAGTAAGTGCCCACAAATTACCACACAGGTGTTAACCCATGAGGTACCTAACATGTAATGTGAGACCTGGGTACAAAAGGTGATAGATATCCTGCACTGGACAAAAATGTGGCTGTAGTGTTCGCAGAAACATATACTATATACCCACCCAAACATGAAGGTTGGCAGATGTAGATAAGGGGAACTCACTGTGGCTCTGCAGTCATCCTCCATCAGCGTCACAAGTGACTACAATAGCCCCTGTGGGATATACCGCAGCAGACACCTCCATCAACTGTAAAGTCCACAACAGTACCCCACCAGGAGTAGCAAAGAGCATGAACAGATGCCATGTGTTGCCTGAGTAAACAAACTGCAGCCCCACACACCGCCATACTTCCCAGCTACTGGAAAGCTGTGCCTGATGTATGAAGCCATGTCCAACCTGGAATGAATAAACATGTTGCAACCTGTACAATCTGAATGGCAGTGAGCTATGCACATGAGAGACCTGAACCCCAGCACTGACATACATAGGACAAGCTGTACAGAATGATCCATAACACAGAAGCACCCCCACTCTTCAGTAAACTCCTGGTACAGGTCAGCCAGAGAGTCACATATCGACACCCCTCAAGAGGAATCCTGATAAGTGGATGGGAGATGGTAGGCTAACCCTGGGTATCGCTGTTATGTCAGAGGTAGACAGAGGCACAGTATACTAACCATGACATATGTCATGGCAAACTGCAGTTACAATGTGTGTCGAAGGACAAACACACCCTGTGACTAGCATCAGAAATGGCCTAGGGGACATCGCTAGTGTTTGCCAATGTCCACCCATGTTGTGGAATACACTAGCAATATTGGACGAGCCTGGTGTAGGTAGTTCATATCTGAACATATTGCAACATGGTCATATTTGCACAACTGGCCCCTACACAGTCTGTTGTGCTCACTATGAAGATGTCAAGCAGTCATAGGATTAAAGCCCAGGATACTGTCCACCACAGTGAAAGTACTGAACCAGTACACTATACGGTACTACAGTATTAGGTCATTATGAAAGTATGTTGAGAACTGTCTGCAAAGTATCCCATGCAATCCCTGCAGGCACAGTATAATCCCTGTTGTGGCAGACACAAAGCAGTTGGCCAGTTAGTACACAACATGACACCCAACACACAACCATAAACGTGAGATATTGTTGAAGTTCACACACACCCAAATATGTGGTGGACTTCAGAGTGCAACATATGGAAAGTTCACACTGGGCATGCTCGCACACTTTGATAAATGAGGCATATGTCAGACAACATGCCATGGAAAGGCTGAACTGGGCATGCTCGCACACTTAGGCCATATCTCCGTTTAGCAGTTGGCCACACATATCTGGTATTTGTACGTGTCAATCCAGGAACCAACCACAACACAGCAATCAGCCCAGTGCACACAGTAAATGACTACAGAGATATAAGTGATATAGTGAATCACCGTCATATGCAAACATCTTCCACAGATACACAAGTTGGTCATAGGAACAGGAAATGCTATGGCAATAAAGACCTGCAAACAGTAGAACAGCACAACAAATATTGTGCATCTGACAATTGAACATATGGGTGTAGAGGTCAATACTAGGCTTGTTGCCCTAGGGAATGACAGCTCAGCCAGAGTGTGCTTGGCATCTGCATCCCCAGGACAGTAGGCTACTGTGCCACTGTAAAGTTGGTCACAGAAGGCAACATGTGAGGCTAGTGAGCTGTGCCTCTGTCAAGCAGGGGCACCGTGGAGGTCCTAGGGATTGAATGTGCTAAGCCACAGCTATGTTGTCA
Source organism: Protopterus annectens (assembly GCF_019279795.1). Classification (NCBI taxonomy): domain Eukaryota; kingdom Metazoa; phylum Chordata; order Ceratodontiformes; family Protopteridae; genus Protopterus; species Protopterus annectens. The sequence goes on along the minus strand of NC_056733.1, from coordinate 1,221,371,195 downwards.
GTGTGTGCTGTGAGAGGGTTGCTGAGGATCTCTGACAGTAGGTGTCCATCAATAACAACTGAGGGGAGACCTATCTGCATTCTCTGGACGTTTCCACTGTCAACACTGTGTTGTAATGAGTATGTGTGAATGAAGTGCCGTGCTGGAACTGTTCACAGATGTCCTCCCTCTGTTGGCTACAGCTCTGCAATGTATTAGGTCACTCTGTCTGTTGTACGGCGCATATATGGCTGGTGTACAGCTGACAGGTGTCTTGTTGTGGAGCAGTCATGGGTATATGTGGGATAGCATGACCAATGCAAACCATACACATGCTCATAGAATGCAATTGTCAAGGATTATGCTGAGTGGCCAGTATAGTCCCCCAGCATGGGTCCTCTAAAGTCGTCCACCCCAGTCTACACAAGTGTAGAGTCTGCTTGTGCTAAATACAATTTGTGTGCAGTGACAACCTTGCCTGGGGGTGGAGATGGGATATGGATGTCCAGGGAAAGGTGGGTATGGTCAGATATCAACAATGGTGGTCTACCTCTGGTGTGAAACATTGAGTACCCACGTTGCAGATGGACAGGTGCAATATGTATTCCCCCATGTGGCTGTGGTGTGTGGTTCTGCCATAGCACATGGACCCACAAATTGTAGTGGCTGTAGGGTAAAGTGGTAGAGGCCTGAGTAGTTCTCACACACAACACGCCTGTACCTGATGTTAACAACTGGAATGGTGTATGTGAACACCTGTATATCCTGGCACTGTTCCCAGGGAAGCTAAGTGTGTGTCCTGGATGTGGGTGTGGTATTCTGGACTGGTTGTGTTGTGTGTTACAGGTCTTGTGGTCCCAAAGCATGGTATAGAACATAACCTGCCAGTGCGATGTGCATATCTGACCCTGACGTAGGTGGCTGCAAATGCATATATATGCTATCCCCCACCTGACAGGTAGTACTACAGCTACATACCTCTGTAGAAATAAATATGTCAGCACCCTATAAATACTACAGGTGCAGGACAAATTCCCAGTAATTCGGATAGTGCGCTCTGCTAATGCGTCTCCCTCAAGTGTCGTAATATATTTAGGTAGGGGTTCGAATCCTGAAAATGCTCAGTGGGTGGGTGGGTGTGTGAAAGGCTGTGAGAGAAAAATGTCCCTTTTGGCAACTGGGAAAACACACTACAGGATGCACATCCCCCCCTTTCTAAACACTGATGATGTCAGCACCCTATAAGTACAGCAGGAGAAGGGAACCCTCCCAGTAATGCGAATAGCGCACTCTTCTAATGCGTCTGTCTCGAGTGTCATAACATAGTTAAGTAGGGCTTTGAATCCTGTACATGCTCAGTGTGTGTGGAGGGGGTTAGTGTGTGTTCAAGACTGTTTGAAAAAAGTATCCCTTTTGCCAAATAGGAGAATACACTACAGGATGCACATTCCCCTTTCTAAGCACTGATGATGTCAGCACCCTATAAGTACAGCAGGAGAAGAGAACCCTCCCAGTAATGGGAATAGCGTGCTCTCCTAATACGTCTGTCTTGAGTGTCATAACATAGTTAGGTAGGGGTTTGAATCCTGTACATGCTCAGTGTGTGTTCAAGACTGTTTGAAAGAAGTATCCCTTTTGCCAACTAGGAGAATACACTACAGGATGCACATTCCCCTATCTAAGCACGGATGATGTCAGCACCCTATAAGTACAGCAGGAGAAGGGAAACCTTCCAGTAATGCAAATAGCATGTTCCGCTAATGCATCGGTCTCGATTGTCATGACATAGTTAGGTAGTGGTTTGAATCCTACAAATGGCAAGTGTGTGTGTTTGGATGAGGGGGATTAGTGTGTGTGCAATTTTGTGTGAGGGAAATGTGCCTTTTGGCAACTGGGAGAACACACTACAGGATGCACATTCCCCTTTCTAAACACTGATGATGTCAGCACCCTATAAGTACAGCAGGAGAAGAGAAGCCTCCCAGTAATGCGAATAGTGCACTCTGCTAATGTGTCTCTCCTGAGTGTCATAACATAGGTAGGTAGGAGTTTGAAACCTGTAAATGTTATGTGTGTGTGTTTGGATGTGGGGACTCTGTGTGTGTGCAATTCTGTATGAAAAACATGTGCTTTTTTGAAATCAGGGGATCACACTACATGATGCACATTACCCTTTCCAAACAGTGATGATGACAGCACCCTATACATACAGCTTGAGAAGAGACATCTGCCAGTACTCAGAATAGCGCAACCTGCTACAGCGTCACTCTCAAGTGCCATAACATATTTAGGTAGGGGTTTGAAACCTGCAAGTGTGTGTGTTTGGATGTGGGGAGTTTGTGTGTTTGCATTTCCGTATGAAGAATATGGTAGTTTTGGCAATCAGGAAATCACACTACCTGATGCACATTACCCTTTCAAAATACTGATGTTGTCAGCACCCTATAAGTACAGCCAGAGAAGAGGAACTATCTAGTAATTCGAATAGTGTGCTTTGCTAATGCGTCTCTCTCATGTGTCGTGACCTAGATAGGTAGGGGAATAAATCCTGCAAGTGTGGGGGTAGTAGGGTGTGTGTAAATGCACTCAACACACCTCTCCTCCAAATAACACCCCCACCCTAAAATTTAGCACAGTCTCCACAGCCCACATACGTAAGTTACTCTCTCAACTTAAACCCTGCACCCCTTCAGCCGACAAACTACCAGCTGAATACCTACAACTAGCAGCATCTGAACTAGCTTACCCAATCTCAATCTTAATTAACAGAACAATAACCGAATCTACTATCCCATCCTGCTGGAAGGTCTCCTATATTATTCCCTTCATAAAGGAGGTCACTCTAATGAACTTTCTAATTACCGACCTATAGCCCTACTTTCTCCTCTATCTAAAATTATGGAACGTTGTATTCACCAACAACTCCTAAATCACCTCTTGCAAAATAGCCTACTAGTAGACTCACAACATGGTTTTAGGCCCTACCATAGTACTTCCACCGCCCTTCTCTCCTTCACTGACACAATAAACAGAAATCGCATAACAACCTTTTCTCCTCAGCCCTATTCCTAGACCTATCAAAAGCCTTTGATATGGTTAACCATCAACTACTCCTAGATACATTGACATCACTTTCACTTGACTCTTCAGCAGTACAATGGTTTGACTCATATTTGAATGATAGAAAACAAGCTGTCCTCTGGGACAGCCATATATCCTCACAGCTCCCAATCAATATCGGTGTTCCTCAAGGATCCATCTTAGGTCCCCTCCTCTTCTACATTTATAAATAACCTGGCTACACTCCCAACATCCACTTGTATTCAGTATGCAGATGATTCAACTCTCATCTGTTCTGCTTCATCTTCAGGAGAACTCCACTCTTCCACCCAGAAACTCTTTACTACAGCTGAAAAATGGTTCCAACATATCTGTCTCTTCCTTAATCCCAAAAAAAACAAATTACTACTCTTTACACCAACACTTAAATCTCCCCCTATCTCATTTTCCATCACATCTGGCAATGGCACGATCATCAATCCTGACTGTTCCACTAAACTCCTAGGCGTTACTATAGACAATCAACTGAGTTTTGACTGTCACATTGATCTAACCATCAAGGCTGTTAATAAAAAGATAGGTGCCCTTTACAGACTTAAGCCCTTTCTTACTGCAGCTACCCGAGTGTCTCTTGCCCAAACTCATCTCCTATCTACACTACTGTATGCCTCCTCCTCATTTATTAACATTTCAAAAACTAACCGCCAGAAACTAGCCACAGCCTATCATAGTATTGCCAGGTTTGCCACTGGTTCCCCATATCGAACTCACCATTGTCATAATCTCAAAATCCTTAACTGGCTAGAACTACAGAATCGAATTCTCCTACAGCAATTACATATCACCTACAAAATTCTCCATTACCCTCTAATACACCCATACTTAATAACCTTATCACCCCATACAAAAATCTAACATCCCTTCGCTCAGCCAACAAACTTCTAGTAGCTACTCTCAAATCTTACAACAAAGCAGGTGACTCCTTATTTGCTAATACTGTAGGATCTCACTGGAGCCAACTCGCCATAGTACTAACCACTTTATGCGCACCCCACCTTTGCAAAACACAAACAAAAACATTTGCAATCTCACTGGCTATGCCCTGCTCAAATCCTGACTGAGCTTAAAAACAACCACTCTCTCTCTCACCCTACATTTTGCTCTTCTACCTACCCTACTTCACTACTTCTTTCCTCCAAGAAGTAGACCTAGCAACCCACCAGCCTGCTTATTTACTCCTACCTACCTCTTTTTATGTTACCCTCCACTATCTCTAACCTATTTTCTCTCCATGTATCTAACCCAGTTCCAATCTTCCTGTGTGCAAATATCTATCCTAATAATAGTACTCATCACTATATCCCTGCTACTAACTGACTTCTATGACTAAAGTTTTACAAACCCTCTACTTGTCCCTATTTTTCTCCCTTCTTCATCTTTTTTAGCACTCTATCTATAGTAGTTATTTAAATTATAGTGATTCTGTACTGATGTTTATTTCTTGTTTAAATTGCCTTCCCATTACTATTCTATATATCAATTTTTCCCTTAGTTGCCTGCATGCATTAGTTACTTGTTATTTACTTGTTATTTACTTGATATTTGTTAGTCACTTAGTTTTATTAGTGGAGCTTTTCTCCTCGGGCCTCTGCTGAAAATGGACATGTATCCAGCCAGACTAGCCCGGTCAACAAATGTAAAATAAAAATAAATAAAATAAAATAAGTGTGAGAAAACAGATCCTTTTGGCAAATACTACAATACAACAGATGCTGCATATTCCCCCAGTAAACACAAGGGATGTCACCACACTATCAGCACAGAAAAACAGGGCTAGTTGGCTAGTAATGCCAATAGTGCGCTCTGCTACTGTGTCTATTACCATTGTCCGAGTACAGATAGGTATGTTTTGGTAACCCACAACTGCCACGTGTGGTTGTGTCACACAGTATGACCTTGTGTGGGTCTTTGTACATAACAATGCATGCCATTGCCTAAACCAGCAATGGCATTGCACACATGATGTATGTGTGTGACACATACACATAAATACCTGTGACCTGCAGTAGTTAACATGTCTGACACATGCTTCGAGTGGATAAATGGTATTTGCAATGTATACCAATATGACTGTGTCTTACTGTGCAGGGTCTGCACGCAGTATGTGTCTATACCCTGTGGGTGTATATGGTAAAATGCCTACAGCAGGGGATACACATCTGGTCTGGGCCATATAGTGTACATGTAGTCGATGTACAGGTGCTGCATTTTCCCACCTGTTGTGGTAGTGGTAACATGTCATTCCACTGCAATTCAGTGACCACATGTTGTGAACCCTTCAACTAGTGTCTTGTAGCTACAGTAATGCTCACGCACAATGTTTGGCTGGATGCAGTCCAGCCATATAAACACAGTTCTTGAGACTGTCATATTGCCAGTGTTGTTATGGAGGATAGGTGGTCTTCCTGTGTATGGGAGGGTTGTATGTGCCAGGCTATGAACCAGATGGCAGTCCGACACACTGTTAGCTGCACATGATTAGGCCCTGATGCTTTGTGCTGTGCCAACAACCTGGAGGTGTGTGTATCTGTGGTACCTTGGGATACCACCCCCCTGTCCATATGTGTTACATGTGTAGGGGACGACAGGCATGGTATGGGGCATAACCTGTCAGTGATGGGTAACACCTGTGAGCCATGAATCAGAAATCTGGTACTGCACAGATATTGCAGTTCACCGTGCTGAGGACAGTGTCCGGTGCATGCATCTTCCAGTGTTCACTGCTGTTGTTGTGTAGCAGCACTGTTAGTGTCCTAACCTGTGTGATACCCATGGAGGTGGCTATGTAAACCGTGTCCTGCAGCATAAGGCAGTATGTATGTACCAAGGAGCTTTGCCATTATACATCGGGCCATGGGTGTCACGTGCAAGATGACCCTTGCACATCATTGTGGCTTCCCTAGCATGTAAGCACACGTTGACAGCCAGCGGATACCCTATGAATGACATTGGAGACTGAGCATAATGTAGACATACAACACCCTTCCCACATATAGTGGTAGCATACCTGGTGAGGGTATGTTGGCAACCAAGATCAGGCTCATACTGGCCTGTGCCACATGCTGAGAGATCCATTCTATGTTCCCTATCATGTAGTCCAGAGAGGTATGTCTCAGGTCAGCCATACTGGCATGGTCAATGAGTGAGTCATATGTGTCCATGCCTCTGACTGACCTGTATGCATGTGTTCTGTGGTGGACCATAGTGCCCCTGAGGCATATCACTGTGACCTTCACCAGATACAGCCTGTTGAGTGGGACCCCAGTGCAGCACCCAAGACAGGTACCTGACATGTCTGTAGCAGGTGTGTTGTGTAGCCCTACAGGCTGTGAGTGTGTGGAACAGGGGATGTGTGTGCCATGTGTGGCATGTGCTCTGTTCCGACGGAACATATGCCTGTGTGCCAGCTGCGGAGGTGTGTGATGCTCAGGCAGGATGCTATTCTGAGTCCCCACGTATGCCCCAGTGTGTTCAGCATGCTGTCAGTGTGTGCCAATGTCTGACTTGTATTGTAGTCACTGTAATATATTTTATTTATTTATTTATTTATCCTACATTTGTTGACCGGGATAGTCCGACTGGATGCATGTCCATTTCAGGGAGGCCCGGGAGAAAAGCTACAAGGGTAAGCAGATACAGCATTACATAATACCAGCATTACATATTACAAACAGATTATTTACAGAGATTACATAAGTAAGCAAGTTAAACATGTTCCACAGGTTAATGTTAGTCCTGAGCACAAGTCAGGATTAAATTAAATTACACAGTAAACTGGTTAACAGATTTTACACATTCGAGTTAGCCAGGCTTGATACATTGACATAGCCAGTTAAGTGACAAATGTTGTTTGAGTCTAGTGTTAAATTGATCTAAGGTGGAAAGTAAGGTAATATCAGCTGGAAGTGAGTTCCAGGATCTACTTACAGAGTTTGCAAAGAGAGAATCACCGGCTGTGTTATTAAATTTGCTAGTCTGAATTAGTAGTTTGTTAGAGGATCGAAGTGGTCTAGGATTGTTATAGGGGGTGATAATATTTGAAGTGCAGGAGTATTGTCCGGATTATAGAGGATTTTATAGGCCATAATCAGTTGGTTATACTGTATTAGGCTGGGTAGTTCAAGCCAACCAAGCTGATTTAGATTGATGCAATGATGTGTCCCAAAAGGCACCCCAGTGGCAAACCTGGCAATGTGGTTGTAGCAAATTGAGTGTTTGTTAAGGACAGTGTTGTTCATGTTCGAGAGTAGAGGGGATGCATACAGAAGGGTTGAAAGAAGGTGTGAGCGAGCTATAGCACCTTTAGCTGGAGGGGTTAGGAAGGCTTTTATTCTGTAAAGTGACCCTAGTTTTTTATTGATGGCTTTGATAATTTGGTTAACATGTAGGTCACATTTGAGATTATTGTCTATGATGACACCTAATAGTTTAGTAGATTGGTCAGGGGAGATTATTGTGCCATCAGTTGATGTTATGGTAAAGGTGAAAGCGGTAGACCTACGTGTTGGTATAATAACAGCAGTTTAGTTTATTTGGGATTTAGGATCAGACGATGTTCAGAAAGCCAGTTTTCTATTGTATTAAAGGTGATCTGGGTAGCTGACCATAACTCTACTGGAGATGTGGCTGAGCAGATCAGAGTAGAGTCTTCAGCATAGTGGATACGGCTGACTTTTGGGATGACAGTATAAAGGTCGTTAATGAAGATGGAGAACAGCAAGGGCCCTAGTATAGAGCCTTGTGGTACTCTGAGGGTGTTAGGTAGAAGGTTAGAGAGTTTGTTCTGCCAGAGGCCAGCCTGCTGTCGACCATGCAGGTAGGATTGAAACCATTGGAAGGCTCCAGTATCTAGACAGAATGTTTGCAGGGTGTGGATTACAAGTTGGTGATCAACCATATCGTATGCCTTGGAAAGATCCAAAGAGAGGGCTGAGGATATATAATTAGTGTCGCAAGTATGGTTTATGGTGTTAGTAAAGGCTAGGAGGCCTGAAGTAGTGCTGTGATGAGGACGGAAGCCATGCTGAGTGTCTGCCATAAGGCGATTTTGGATTAGGTGGTGCATGAATTGTCTATGAATAAAGTTTCCATAATCTTTGCAAGTGGAGAGAGTATAGCTATTGGCCTATAATTGGAGAATTCAATAGAGCTGCCTCCTTTGTGAAGTGGGATTACATAGGATATTTTCCAGATGGTGGGAAATTTAGATTCTACCATGGTTTGTTTGATTAGTTTTGAGACGGGGTAAGCAATAGCATCATCTGATTTTTGTAGGTACTCGGCAGGGAGTTGATCAGCAGAAAGTGTAGTGGATTTCACTTTTTCAATTAAGGTACGGAGAAGTGAAGTGGCGACTGGTTGGCAGCTGAACGCAAGTAGGTTTCTAGGGGTGCTACTTTCAGGACCAGGGGAGCTAGGAGGTAAATGGCTAGCTAGGGCTTGAAATGTCTCAGTAAAGAATTGGTCAAAACTATCTGAAACATCTTCAGGGGTTTTATCAATAGTAGCAGCAGGGATTGGGGTTGAAGTTTTCCAGGATGTAGTATATATGACATGCCACCTGACAGGGTATGGCATTACTGGGTTCAGAGAGCTCAGTCCCCAGATTGGCTGTGTGGTGGCATCCCACACATGTGTTGTACATTCCTGGCCAAGGGTGATGGCTGACTGCATACATGTGGCAGCTGTGACATTGCCACATGACTCACATAAACCACAACTGGACCATAGAGGTGATTCACAGGTTACCTTTGCACATGCTACCCTAGTAGTGTGATTGCCATGGTGAGTACCAACACATAGGGCCAATGGGGAACAACATACTGAAGGTGTGTATGTGTGGGTGTACCGCTACTGTTTCATAGCACTGGCATATATGACTGCACACATGGGTAAATGCCAGATAAGACATGTGCAATGTGTCACAGGCAACGTACATGCGTACAGGACAGAAAGTGACGTTCTGTCATGTGTAAAGTTGACATACGTATCGTACGCTATGCAGATGTAACTAGGTGTAAGCAGTGTTCCAGGGAACCCCAAGCGAACATGCATGCAAACAAAGCTACAGTAAGCAGGGCTGGAAGTAGTGCATTGTACAACAAAGAAGGGATAACAATAACAGTAAGTAACAATGCAAATATGTAGGCACTATCAACATGTACCCAGGAATACACAGCACAGATGCCCATGGTAGAACTGATATTATGTCATAGTTATTTGTGATTTGGATTACATTGGTACTGTACACATATCTACATGCGCGAACATCCACATTGCATAGTCGTTGTGGGCAACTTGACACCGTTACTGTACATGTCCACCATTGCATATCACTACTTGCGTTAGCTTCCCCTCTGTGCTACCCATGTATGCAGCTATCTGTTGACAACCTTACCACCGGCATGCAATTATGTGCAGCTGTTACACTTTGGTATGTACTATGGGTGCAGATAACAATTCAGGACATTCATACAGTTACTGCAGCAGGCATGCTGGGATATACACACAGTCATAGCAGCACACTGTACTGTTACCAACATGATACTACTAATACACTTCTATGTAGTCACCCTGTGCATCAGCAACATGTTTACCTGTTCCCGCAATGATGTTGGAGATTGCAGGAGGTGGCACAGTGTCATCATATGCACAGGGTGTGAATTAGGTATGCCTGAGTCAGCCACTGATACCACCAATTGACATGTGTGTGTATGTGTGTTGGTGAGAGGCAGCAGTACAGGGTGGGGCAGTGTTGGTGCAGTGTGTGCATGTATGTGGTTGCCCTAGGTGTTAACATTTTGCATGTGTGTATGCACGCACACAGTTCCACCTCATGGCTGCCATATACAGGGGGTTGTGGACAGCCACAGACTGCACCTGGCAGGTCATACAGATCAGTGTCTGTGGGCATGGACACGGTACCTGTGCCTGGCAGGGGTGCTGCGGACTGTATCCAGTACTAAGCCAGACTGGGTACTGTCATCAGAAGCGGGAGTGTGTTGACTGGACACAGGTCCCTGTTGGGACTGTCCAGAGCCATGTGCACGTGGTCTCCTGGGGCGTTCCGATGACAGCACAGACCGAGCATTGCTGGGGTTGCTCCTGGCACTATGGGGCATGCATGAGCCTATTGTTGTCCGCGCCGACTGCCAGTTGCTGCTGTTGCCGGCATACGGCCATGTCGATGCCGCAAACGCCCACCATTGCCCTGGCTCATGGACATTTGGTTGTGGAACTGCTGTAATATGTCCCCACTACGTCTGTCTATGACATTGGTGAAATTACGGATAGCATCCGCAATGTCACGCATACTGTCTGTCATGGCTGTGCGACATGCTCTCAGCTCCCTCAGACCCTGTCTGGTGTACCTTTCCATATGCAACTCTGCCTGCATGACAGTCCGAAACATAGCTGAGGTTGACAGACCTCTTTGGGCACGTCGGCCAGAGGCAGTACGCCCACGGATGCTCCCACGAGAACCCATGGGCAACTGTCTGTGTGGTACCATCGGAGGACCCTGCCCATGGCTGCTGTGTGGGGATGCATGTGCCACAGGTACCACATTACCCTGGTCTATGCCCACTGTATCCGGTCCATCACCTAGGGACAATGGTGACAAAGGATGTACTGGCAGGATGACTGTGCGCAATAATGGGGTTGACAGCTGTGTACTGTCAATTGGCTGACCAATGGCGGACCCTGACACACCTTCCTGTACCATTACACAAGTATCATCATTACCAGTACCCATGGCACAAGATTCAGGTTCCCTGCTGCAGGTCACCAGAGCAACACCAGAACCTGTGGGAGGAAGACAGGAAACACAGTTTACAGTCTCCAGACATTGTTACCAGTGATGCACTTCTGCACACATGCACACATGCACACATGGACACATGCACACATGGGCACAGGCACACATGCACACATGGACACAGGCACACATGCAGACATGCACACGTGGACACATGCACACAGGCACACATGCACACATGCACACATGCACACATGCACACATGCAGACATGCACACGTGGACACATGCACACGTGGACACATGCACACATGCACATGTGGACACATGCACACATGGACACATGCACACATGCACACGTGGTCACATGCACACATGGACACATGCACACGTGCACACATGGACACAGGCACACATGCACACATGCACACGTGGACACAGGCACACCTGCACACATGCACACATGCACACATGCATACATGGGCACAGGCACACCTGCACACATGCACACCCCGCTGTATACACACAGAGCACTACTGAGTTACACTACTGTTACTAGCATTATCAGGACTATTATAGGTTATGTTAAAAACACTCACCAGCATGGATGTCCTGCCTTGCTGTAACCCTGGAGGAACCTGCAGAAATGATGAGATTAATGTCAGTGGGCACAACTGTGCCATTGATATTGCATATGATACAGTGCAGTAGTACACCAGTTGCCTTTCACACGTCAACTGCTGATATTGCCAGTATCACACATGCACAATTACATACTATGATGACAGATACATACCACAGACACACCTTACACATGCATAAATTAACAGTGTACAGAACAGTCAAGTGTACATATGGCATATTACCTGCACGCTCCATGTCGTGCTGCTGTGTGGATCCAGCCTCCATCATGATGCAGGTGTACTGCTGTTGCTGTTCCGGGACTGGAGCCACAACACTTAGGAGTAGCCCCTCCAGTTTGGTGAGGGGGGATGTGTGGCCACCCCACCTCCTGTGGCAACATTTTGCCTGTGGATATCTGATGCACACTGACGGACACTTCAGATTAAATCACTGCAGTGATGTCGTACCTGCTCATATGTCCTGTTATGCGTGCCAATATCATTTACCCTACGGACGAGGTCTTGCCACAGTGCAGCCCTCTCCTGCTGATTCTGACTGCTGCGGGAAAACAGGATGTCATACTCCTGCACCAGGCTCTGGTGGATCTCCTCGTCTTCCGCTGCAGAGTAGGTGGGATTACGCTGATGCGCCATCTCCCTGGAAGAGAAAACAAACAGGATATCAGCAGACTATGTCAGCAATATATGGCACACATACTATACATGATACTCATGTGTAGTGATATACTACTACTCCCATATTTTGCATGTGTGTGTGTTGTTGTGGATACACAGGTACATGGCCAGATATCAGAGCTCAGCCAACACCTGTGCAACAATACCTGCCACATTCCACACAACATAGTAGCATGCCCCATCGGTCAGCACACACTGACAGGTCCAATGCACAACCTCACTCTGGGGGTTCATCCCAAGGTACTCTATGTGGGATGCCATCCACTAGTGTGATGTGGACACAAGTTACTCAGCCTGGATATACATATCCCACCACCACCACCAGCACAGTAGACTACTTTGATATGTATGTGATTAGACAGTTATTCACTTGTTGGGACTGAGATGGTATCCATGCAGCACACTGGGCCAGTGGAAGCCACAACCCACACTGCTGACCCCTTTGCAAATGCTTACCACAGACATGCCACAGATTGCATGGAACTTGCACACACATTACTAACCCAGACCCTATGCACAAAGGTTAGGCATCCTGTCCGGTGGACCCCAGACAGAGGCAGATTGTATAACAATAGCAGGAGGCTACTGCAGGACAGAGCACATTCACATTAAGGGAAGGCATCTGTGGTCAGCACTGGTACTACACTACAGTCTATCATAACAATGGCCATGGCCTACTCTGGGAGGGAAATGGCCACAAACACTATGGATGACCACAAGGCCTTCTTCAGTTATGTTACACATATGGACCAAATGCCTCAGATATGCTCTGTGTTAATACACACCTACTTAATATTCACCAAACACACGGATATTGGCAACAGTCTTGCAGACAGGTTCTGTGCACGTATCCCCCCTCCTTCTCCCCCACCAGTTGAAATATTTATCACAGCTGTATGTAACCTCCCTATCATCTCACATGTCCAGGTGAGAGCCGTCCTCAGCAGAGCAGAGCACACAGCATCACTGTGACCTCATGGTATCCCTGGATGTGTGCTACCTGCACTCCAAGAGGACATACAACCACATATAACACTGATAATTTATCTTGGCCATACTACAGGATATGTACCTGGACGGTGGCATACAGCGACAGTGGTCCCACACCACTAAGGAAGCACCTCGACTGACCCTGGGAACTACCACATCATATGCATAACCGGCCTGGTCTGCTAAGCTATGGAATTATGCAGTATGGGATGCATATGCAGTGATATCGGGTACCTGCAGACACTTGTTCCCAGCCAGTGTGCCTTTGTGTTGGGCTGATCCTGCCTTTTGAACCTGGCTGACCTTTCAAAGCAGTCACTACAGCCATTGCTAAAGGCAACGCACAGACAACTGCTGCCAGGATCATGGCCTAAGACTGATTGACATGTAATGTATGGTCATCCCCTTTTGGTGGAACTATGTACACACAACATATCACATGGAAATACCTATAGATACAGACCTATGACACATTTTGAGGGTTCACAGTATGCACACTATTAACCTGCTACTTTGCATTACCTGTGTTTGTCGCAGCTGGTTGCGTTACCACTGCTTCTGATTGCTGCTGCTACTGTCACTGCTGACAGCCTAGAGTTACAGAGTCACAGTGTGTAGGTTTTTTTTTTTTTGTTCTCTCTCTCTCTCTCTCTCAGTTTTCTCTCTCCCTCTGTCTGCTTCCAGACAGTGCAATGAATGTATTGCATGTGTGGAGTGTTAGTACTGGATGCTTTTGTAGGTATCTGCATAGGTCCATGTGATGGCTTCTGCACCAATTGTAAGCCAGCATTTGCTAATTGCATACAGCCAGTTGTGTACTGATTGCAGTTCTCACTGTGATTTCAGGTCAGTGCTATAAAAGGGTATGTGGGATAGGCGTTGCCCTTTCAGATTGTAAGGCGGGGACCATGCTGGTATGCTGTGGACACTGTTCTGTGAGTGTAAAGGTTAGTATCTCTCTCATGATTCAGGCTGTGTTGTAGATTCACATTTCTCCATTCCTCTCTCCTGTTCCCTGTAGTAAGTGTGTATGCACAATGACACCTACAACTATATATAGATATATATTTATATATATATATATATATATATATATATATATATATATATATATATATATGTACATATACATACATTTATATATGTACATTAACTGACATTATTACCTACAAGCTAACAACTAGCATGGCTGTTTCTGTTCACACACTACTATTATGGGAATCCAGTAGTTTTGACAGTAATTCTACAAGACATGCTTTGGGTACTACACATCCTATATTCCCTTTACATTCATCCCTACTATTACATGTTATATTTATTTTAGCACAATGTTCTTGTATAAGAGTCATGGCTTAGTGGTAGGTCATACAGGCTAGTGTTTCCAAGGTCCTGGGATTGGGACTGACAGTGGGATTTTATTTTGCTTTTGAACTGAGTACAGGACCTGTCAATCAAAGTGACTAAGGCACTTTTAAGCAGTTGTAACCGGGTTAGTGCTGGTTTGCACGGAGCTCACGCATGCGCACTGGCGGTTAGCTCTGCACACACATGCGCACACCCGCTTACAACCGCTTACCAGTGCTTACTCTGGCGCACAGCCGCACTATTTTCTTTGAAAGAAATGAAAATGGGGAGACAGGAAAGTGGTGAAAAAGGGGTCACAAAGAGGGTAAGACAGTAGGGAAACAAGCTTGGGATTTGCAGGAGGGATGTAGGTAAGGCCCATAGCTGTCCATTTCTTCATCAGCAACAGCTGTGCATATGTATGTAATTTGGTGTGACATTTGAAATGTTCCACACCTGAGAGAGGTGTCAGGACAACAATAATACTTGTTGTACAGCCAATTGTAATTGATAGATTCCATGTCCAGCAGACGTGTGCGGCATGGGCAGCTATGTATGGGGCGTAATTTTTTTGTGGGTACAGAGTGCCCTTTTTTTTTTTTTTTTTCAGGTGAGAGTGGTATGTCAGGTGAAGGAAGTCGGTACAGCTGGGGAGGTAGGTTGGGTAAGTAAACAGACAAGACAAACAAGACGCATACAAGGGGCAGTGTATGACACGTGTGGGGGGGTTACACAATTGACGTGAATGGAGGTTTGGATATCCAGAGCCCATGAGCCCACAGATGGCAACAGTGGAACTGATATCCCCACCCATAGGCAGTTGCCACTGTTCCTTCACTGCTCAGGACAGGGTTGTGCTGGGGGCTGTGTAGGCCGGGCAACAGGCATGCCCATAAGTTGTGCCACCCGTGCCTCAAGCTGGTGTAGGGGCTCGAGAACAGAGTCCCGAATCTCCCTACGCACCACAGTCCGGATGCTACAGATGGTGAGTGGTGGTTCTCCTCCGGCCCACTTGCAGAGGGGGGGGTGAGCCCCATCCCCTGCAGCGCTTCCACCCACAGGTGGCACAGGGCCACCGGAGGAGGGTCCAGACTCGGCACAAGTGCCAGGTGCACTCGCCAGCTGAGGTGGGAGAGGTGGGTCCACTGGAACCCGCCTTCCCTGTCATCCTATGTTTTGCATTATGTCATGACAGTTTGGGTTAGTGACATATAATACCATTCACAATTAGTTGTAACAGCATGCATTAGTATTCCCATTAACCAAACACCCAGATATTCACAGCATTGAACAGCGTGCATAACACATGCATAATTTGAACAGCAATACACAGTCCAACAACATGCAGGGTTAATTGATGGCAACAGGCCATCAGGTTTGGATGTATGAACAGGGCAGATGCATCAAAGGACATGCAAATATATATGACCCAACAGGACAAACGTCCAGGGGTGTTAATTGTGATTGCACATACCATTTTCATGTGGAATGGGTTATATGTGGTTATAGGGTGGGGTGAAGAAAATAATATTAACACCTTCAAATACCAATACATATGCTGTACATTTCTAATAACTACAGATATACACACACTACTGTTCTAACTACAGTTTCCTATATGATAACTATTTCAACTTGGTGATAGGACTGTTACTGCAACATCAATATACATTTTATTGTTCTTCATACACATTCATATCTAGCTTTGTTCATCTACATCATCCTGCTACATTTGCTTTATATAGCTGTAGACAAGTGTGGATGTTTGGTATATCAGACAATCATCCTATCTGCATATTGCAGACTGAGAGCAACATATCCAGATTTTGGGATACACATTCCAGATGCAGCAACACTTTGAACAGATTTTGCTGTTTGGTTTTGATTCTCACATGCATTTCATTCTGTCTTGACTGCAGTATACTTTATTCAGGGGTTATTACTACTGTATTGCTGGATTCATGACACTTTCTCATACTCTCTCACTTGCTTTCATTTTACTATTCAGGATGGTACTTACTTCTAGGCTTTATTGACATGTTTTACCTGTAGTTATTACAATCCTTTCCAGCAGTCTCACTTCTGTCATGTTTCAGTATTTCAACCGGGATATATTTCACACGTGATTTCATCATCTTCTGAAGCTATACATTTCAGCCTGCTGCAGGTTGTGTACTATTTTCTTACAGGTGGGGCATTTTTATTTCAGAATTTATGTCAGACATTTTCATTTTTCTGTTTGGCTTACAAGCTGCAACACACTTTTGTAATCAAGCAATACTTGCAGACACTTTCACACTGTTACTTGCACATTTTATTCCTTAGTGACTACACTGCACTCTTTTGCTGACTGTCATAATTTTATATTTCTTTACAGTTACTGGTAGTGGATTACTGACCTGCCTGGTGGTGCAACCGCACCAGCCTATCGCCATAGGCTCTGCGGTTCGCAGAACGGACACCTGCAGCTGTAATATAAATGAAGTAATATTGGAATACACATCTCCAAAATATCAGCTAGTTTAATTTCTTACATACATAATTAAATGTAACTTACTCAGTAGTGGGGCATTGGGCATTTGCCAGGCCTCCTGGATCCAAAGGTTCTGTTGGTCCTGCTTGCGTCTCTTCAGGTCCGCATGGTGGTGATGGACCTGCTCACCAGTCCTTGGAATCCCTGTGGCACTGATGAGATCATCAGCCAACCGGTCCCACGCCTCAGCCCTGTATGCTCCCCAGAGGACCTGTCCCTGCATGAGTTGGGCCTCATGATTGTGGACTAGGAGCCAGACCATGTACCTGGACTCTTCAACGCCCCACCTCTGTGCTCGAAAGAAACTACCCTCTCCTACTCCTGGCATTCTGCCTGCAGTTCCGTTCTACAATCGTTTATGCTGTGTATTCCCACCTATGGGGCTTATATAGACCGTTTTTCCCGCACATATCTGTGATTGGCCATTTTGGAATTGTATCAACTTCAGTAAACCTGCATTGTCATGCTCCAGTTTGTATTCATTCCTATATATTAGCTATTATTGCCTTTATAGGTACTGCTGTCATGGCTTAGTGGTTTGGTACCTTGACTATGGTGTATAGTATCCTGGGTTCGAACCTGGCCACTACGTTTTATTTTTTATGACTGTCTAGACATGCTGAGGGGTGTGTCTGTGTAAAGGCAGTTTTGATACGGCTTGCTCAACTTTGCCAGTCGGTTAGCTTGTTTGCACGGTGCGCAGCTCCGCACAAACGGGGTACACTGGTTTAAGCCTCATTTGGCTATCAGCATGCATATTACACTCAGCTCAGTTAGGGTCACATAGCTTTAGCATGTTAAAGCACTGCTCAGCTACGGGCACGCATTTTGCACCAGTTAAACCACTGCTCACCTAGGGGGAGATGCACTCACCCTGTTAAACTGTAGCTCAGGTATGGGCACATCTGGCATTTTTTATAGTTTTGTTACCTCACATTTCTTCAATATAAATGGGCTATTTCATTACATTTTACATAAAATGTGATTTTATGTGTACATATTTGTCAGGGACTTGTTTCGTGCTTATTTTGCTAGAAATAATAATTGGTGTTGTGGGGGCTCGAACCACGAATGCTTGCTCTTCAGCCAACATCTCTACTGCTACACTATTGCTTCTTGGCTTACTTTGCATATTTAGTTCTTATATGCTTTCCCACTAACTGCTAACTGTGGCTGCGCTACGGGCACGCCCGCGCAAACGAGCACACTCACGGTTAAACATCTTTACAATTTAAAAAAAATTATGAGATGTTCATTTGTACATTTTATGTTCGTAGTCTGTGGGGGCATGTGTTGTGTTGTGTTTATTCACATTTCCATGGACTCTGTCATGGGTGTTTACTTTGGGCACTTTTCCTCTTCTGGGGGCGTGTCCGCTTACAGGGCTCGGCCTACGGACACGCCCCCTACTGTCTTACATGGACCGTGTTAGCCTTAGGTGTGATTCAGCATGCTCTCATGAATATGCAGAGCATGCTGACATCACTCCGTTTAACTGCAGCCTCTGCATATGAGTTATAACTCTTACACGGAGGCTTTGTGAATCCTGCCCACAATATTACCGGGAAATAAAAGTAAAAGGTAGATTGTTAGATGAGTAAGCTGTTGATAGGAATAGCAATAGTAAAGAGGGAATAGAAAACAAAAACATGTCACCAATGAGTAATCACTGTTCCCATCAACAAAAATATGTGTACAAATCTAAACAAAATCTATAAATTCCAGGAATACACAATGTTTGTCAATCCAGCTTATTTTACAAAATTACTATCAAAACATATCACGCATACCTCTCAACCTCTTAGAGCAACAAATCTGGACAAAGCCTAAAATGATGGGGGGGGACAAATAGGGACAGATTTTAAATATTGCTCTTATCAACTTAGAAAGTTGATAGAATAATAGGTTTTGCATTAGCATGAATTTTCAGAAGGATATGGAGTCTTAAACTCAAATGTTTGTCATTATTTAATTACTTCACTCCTCAGCTATTTGCCAAAAAAGTATAGATTTTAGGAGGATCACACCAAAAATATGAGGGAAAAATCTGGACATTCTGCGAAAATCTGTATGGTTGGGAGGTGATAGGTTTTGCATTACCATGAATTTTTTGAAAGATGTGGGGCAGGATTTACAAATCCTCCGTGTAAGACTTAATAAGTCTTACACGGAGGCTGCAGTTGAACAGTATGACATCAGCGAGCCATGAATATTCATGAGGACACGCTGACTCATCAGTAACTCTTACACAGACTGAGTATGAAAGCAGGGGTGTGTCCGACTGCTGAGCAGTCTAAATGGTCACACCCCTGCAAGTTGTTACAAAGCACAATGTCAGCACACAAGAGCAAGGTCGCTCAAATGTACTTGCACCCAACAGCACACTCCCTGACACTGGAAACCCCAATCAAAGTTATAAAATGTAAAATATTATTTTTTTATTTTTAATCCACGATATAGCTGCCTGCATACATCTCATCCTCTTAGAATAAGAAATCTGGACAAAGCCATTAAAAAACTGGTACAAATAGGGACATGTTTTAAATATTGCTCTTACAAATTAGAAAGTTGATAGAATAACAGGTTTTGCATTAGTATGCATGTTCTATTTGATATGAAGTCTAAAACTCAAATGTCTGTCATTATTTTCTAACTTCAATCTTTAATAATTTGCCAGAAAGCCACAATTTTATGAAAAATGGACAAAAAATATAAGGCAAAAATTTGGACATTCTGCGAAAATCTGTACAGTTGAGAGGTATGGTGCCTGTATTTGCACGTGTGTGTGCGGGTATGCCCATTACCTAACCACAGTTAGCAATTGTGACAGCGAATAGCATATAAGAACTAATTATTCAAATTGTGCTAAGTAACAGTAGTGTAATGTTAGAGTGTTATCCCAAAGAGTAGGCATTCAAGGTTTGAGTCCCACCACTACCCTCCTTATTTTTTTATGTTCCAAATCAGTATATGAAATAATACCTGACATATATGATTAAAATATTATAAAAAGCAGTGAAATGGCCAATTTATTATTGAAGAAAATATATATTTTAAAGGCTCGAGATTTAAGCAGTGCCTTACCCAGCTAAATAGGGTTGCCCAAAGTTTAGCAGCGCTTTATCCAGTGCAATGTGTATGTGCGGACGCAGCCAGCCAACCAGGGCACTGTAGGGACACATATCCTACACAAGGGTATCATACAGACAGATGCCTGTCATCTGACACATGCTGTATAGCAGTAAGCCGTCTATGGCATAGTCATCCACATGTACTATACTTACTATCCCGTCAGTACCACATAGGTGGTATCCCTCAACATGTATGTTGGGTACCAATGTGTACATACAGCCTCATGTTATGTCATGTGTCCCTTGGTATCCACATATCCATAGGTATTGTGGAGTTCCAAGGTGTGTCACATGAGACATTAGAGGCCTGGATGCATATCCACAAAGCGGTTGTACACCTATAAAGACTGTCTATTATTGTCAGTCATTGTTGTGTAGGAACATGTCTGACATATACCCCAGGCATATACCCTCACTCACACTACTGTTAAGTAATTGTCATGGGTGTGTGTGGCACAGATGACCCTGGCCACGGATCACGACAGTGGATGGCCCTGTCACATACATACATATGTGACCTATGATCTGAGAAACAGCGGCACAACCTGTCAATGGCAACAAATGTATTCATGTAGTATGCAGGCTTCACACCTATGTACTGATTAAGGGAACATGTACACATATATATTTGCCATGCAGATACCTGATGTGTGCAATGCACTTACTGTTGTAATCATAATATGTCATAACATAGTAAAAGCAAAACCCACACTGCATTGTCCAAGAATGATACACACAGAGTCAGCATTTACAGGATTCAAACCTTTGATTAAGGTATGTTATAACACTAGCGAAAGACAAATTAGCACAGCGTGCTATTTGCTTTAATGGGTCGCTTCTCTTCTCCATCTGTATTTCTAGGGTGGTGACATCATCAGTCTTCCCAAAGAGGAATATACATCTTTAGTGTGTTTTCCCAGTCTTCAAAAAGGCCATTCCTTTCAAACAGAATTGCACACACAGTCAGCGCTTACAGGATTCAAACCCCTATCTACATATGTGATACTATTACAGAGACATGCATTAACACAACACGCTATATGCTTTACGGGGCATTTTTTTACACCTGCTATACTTGTAGGATGCTGACATCACCAGACTTTCCAAAGAAGAATGTAGCTCCTTCATTGTGTCTACAAAAAAGGCCACTCCTCTCAAAGGATGTGACACACATACACAACACCCCCCCATACACACACATTCAGCATTTGCAGGTTTCAAACCCCTACCTAACTATGTTATAATACTACAGAGACAGGCATTAACAAGGCATACTATAGGCTTTACTGGGCATCATCTCCACCTGCTATACTTGTAGGGTGCTGACATCACCAGACTTTCCAAAGAAGAATGTAGCTCCTTCATTGTGTCTACAGTCTACAAAAAGGCCACTCCTCTCAAAGGATGTGACACACATACATACACCATTTGCAGGTTTCAAACACCTGCCTAACTATGTTATGATACTACAAAGACAGGCATTAACACAGCACACTATATGCTTTACTGGGTGTTTCCTTTTCACCTGCCACATTTGTAGGTTGCAGATATCTTCTAACTGGTCATGGTAATGTCTGCAGTAATTGCAGGAATGAGCCATGTGTGTTGGAATGTGTCCAATAGCTCTGTGTGAGTCAGCTGGACAGGTGTATGGGTGATTGTATGTTTGGCCATGGGATATCTTCTGTGTCCCTGCTACACAGATGCACAATGGACTGTACATATATGGGCTATCTTGTGTGACCTACTTTTCACATGCACAGTATTCAACTTGGACATGTTGCACATGCCAGACACACTCTGTCTAGGTGTGTACATGCCCTAGGGCAGATAGCCTAGGATCAGACTCTGCACCTATGATAATGTTCAGGATTCATACCTGTTTACTGATGATACCCTTTGCAGGTGTTTATCGTCTTCATTTCCCCACTTTCTATGAACAGCTTAGGTATCTGCAGCAAAGATGTGATTATGACAGGGTTCGACTATACTGTATATGTGTCTATTGTTATATAGCTATGTGCACAGGCCAGATTTATGGATAGTGTGTGGTTCCTGGGTTGACACCTGTAACTGCCTGATAGGTATGGACCATTGCTATACTCTGACATGGCCTATGTGTGTGAGCATGCCCAGTGTAACCTTTCAGACTGTTGCTGACTGAGTTCCACTACCATAGTTGATTTATTCAACGTTTTACCTGTAGCTAAAAGGCTTGTAGTCTGCTCATCTGTAAAATAAAACACCCCTCTCAGTCTCGAGCCCCAGACCTTGGACACACTAGACTGCATGAATTATTACTAAGCCACAGCAGATATAAAATAATTTGATGTTGTAATAAATATATCATTCCTTACAATGAAGGAATAATAGAAAGGCCATTAGACAAATCCTGTTCTGTGAATCCTTAACAGCCAGTGTTGTGGAATTGCATTACATGACAGTGATAAGAGAAGCAGTCATTCTAGCAAACAATAATGTTACAGAGGCACTTTACAGACCACACACAGTATCAGGGCACTACAAACACTAGCATATCTGAGTGGGGCAGACGCCATAGCTCTTAAATATGTTCTATGCAAGTTCATGATTGTGCAATGTATGTTAGCTGTGTCTGTCTCACTTCCTCTAGAATAGACGTGTCCAACCTGCGGCCCGCGGGCCGCATGTGGCCCTCAGAGCTCTTCCATGCGGCCCTCAACCTCTAACTGCAACATCAATGTACGCATGCCCCAAAACACTTTTTTTGTTTTGTGTTTTTCATTCCCATGACCTGTAACACTAATGTTGATGTCCGCAAGCGCCAAAGCACCTTCTAGTTTTGTTTTGAGCCAAAAAAGGGTCAGTGTGTTTACGCCATTATTTTGTGCCGAACAATCAGTGTGTGTGTGTGTGTGTGTGTGTGTGTGTGTGTGTGTGTGTGTGTGTGTGTGTGTGTGTGTGTGTGTGTTCTCACTGAAGAGGGACTCATGTATGGATTTGCCGCTGTTGCCTTTGAAAGGGACAGCAATTACCTGTGTTAATAGGTAAGTAGGGAGTGACTGCATGCATTAAAGCAGAATTGTGTGCGTGAAAGTAGAAGAAGAGAGTGTGTGTGTGTGTGTGTGTGTGTGTGTGTGTGTGTGTGTATATGTGTGCATGAGAGAGAGAGAGAGATGCATGCACAAAGAGGCTAACAATGATCAGTCTACCTACTGAACACAAACAAGTTAGCTCACAAATATATCATATATTAAGTGTACACTTTCATTAAATTGTGGCTTTCCTGACAGGGAGAGTGTTGTATTGAACATGAACTCATACCTCTTAACTGTATGGATTTTCAAAGAATGTCTGGATTTTTGCCTCATTTTCCAATTTGTGTCTTTTGCTTAGGAAATAAAAGTAGTCGTCCAAGGTAATGCAGTTCCGGGGAGTAAGAATGAGACAGCAGCCTAGGGTTAATGGGTCAGTAGTGGACTGACTATGTGGGACTGTAGCATATAAAGTTGTATTGTTTTTTCAGACAAACAAAAAAGCACCTAGTACTGTTTTTTCATTCGTGGGTTCTAAGCAGTGGTAGATTGGACAACAGTAAGCTTAGCTTGGGCGGATCATCAATACTGGCAAATCAAGTGGGCACAATGTCATTTTTTAAATGTTGGGGATTTTAATGTGTATGTGTGTGCTTATGTGTTGGGAATGCTGCCACAGTAGATGATTATTAAAGACAGAGACTTACGGACTGTGGAGAATGTTTCTTTGTTTCAAAACCTAATACTTGGGTACGCATGCCAGAAGTAGATTTTTTAAGACATAGCTTCTTGCCATTTACAGTGGATGGATATTTACATTTAATGGACAATGTATTAGCGTGGGCCTGTGGGGTTCTGAAGGATGCCAAGTCTACCACTGCCAATGTCTTGTAAAGTGACCTGGAAATGGATATTGGGATGTTACTGAAAAATATAGTAAGTGGGCTTAGAAATATAGTTTAATTAAACAAAGTATACTTTCAATTTACAGGCCATAATTTAATTTATTTCAGGTAGTCCAGATACTGGTAGATTGCATACCATTAGACTTAATTAGGGAGAGCTGTCATTCTGGGGAAACAAGCAGCCCTAGTTTCAGTGAAAGCTCTGTGGTTGCTTGCAGGTAAGAAGTTGCAGGATGTTGATGCAATGTGTTTTATGTATTATTTTTAATGCATTTGTCATTTCAAAGCATGGTTTTCTTTGATGCAAAAGAAGGCAGGACTGAATGAGCCGTATAATATTTAACTGACAATAATGGGATAGAAAGATTATAAGTGATGTATAATGCTTGCAGCTACAGTTGTTTCAATGGTGTCTGTGATGCATAACTATTTTGGGCCTGTGTCCTACTTTTATTTTTCGCTTTGTCCAGATTTCTTGCTCTAAGTTTGAGAGGTATGGTTCCATACTAAATCAGAAGTTGTATTTACCTTGGAAGACCTTTCGGCATAATTATGAAAAACAGAGCCTTTTTAATGTCTCTGCTTATTTCCAATATAAACTGCCATGCAACCTTGCAAATAACCTTCTTATTAAGCTACTTTACTTCTTTTGGAATTGACAGATATGATTCATCTGTTCGGACATAAGCATAGAGTGCTAATGTGACTTTGATTTCTTGCAGCAGTCTGTGGTTTACATAATCACAATAACTTTTCTGTGTTTCTGGGTGTATAATCAATTTAATAGTTTTAAAGATGTTTTCTAAAAATAAATAAATAATCCTCTACACTTTGAGCTATTGACAAAGTCTGGGAATTTGTTTTTTTCAAAAGCGAAGGTCAGCATTATGGCTCAGTAAACTGTCAGTCTGTGAGTAACTTCTGCACAAATTAAATTGTCTGAATGTCAAATGGCTTTAGATTGGAGGGAAGTTTATTTTTATTTATTTTATTTTACATTTGTTTACGAAAGTCTGACTGGGCACAGGTCCATTTTCAGCGGAGGCCCGGGGAGAAAAGCTCCAAAAATAACACAAGACAATATAACACCTGAGAGAGAGAGAGAGAGAGAGAGAGAGACAGCAAATTATGGATGTAGTACTCGTACAATATGGCAGAGATTACATCTCGTAACAGTGAAAATCATTGCGGTACAGAATAAACTTAAAAACATTTTTTTTTTACAGTTATAATTACAGCAAGGCAAATATCAATGAGTTGAGTTTTTAGGAGAAAGCTGTTTGTACATAGCTGAAGGTCTGAAACAATCTTTTGGTATGGATTAACCTGGGGATTGACACAAGTTATATGTTTACACCAGTATGTAGCATTATAGTTTAGGGTTTTCTTATTGATTTACTTTTTGCCGAGCAGTTGTTTGTTGATTTATTGATGGTCCTTTTGGTGGTTGGAAATTAGTCGGATGAATCCATCTCTATTATGATTTTTTTTTCAGATATTTTGACTTCCAGACAATTTCATTCAGTGAGTGGGTGTCATGTGATTACTGAGGTTGCCTATTTTATAAGTAGGGGCTTTGTGTGTGTGTGTGTGTGTGTGTGTAAGCGAAAGAGATTTAATATGTATACTGAATATAATTTTGAAAATTGAATTCTTAGTTAAACATGCCCTCTTCTTGGGCAACTAGACTTGAGTAACCAATATTAGATCTTAGCCATCCAGCTGGGAAAGGTTAGTATGTGGATTTTCCATCTGGTTTGATGAAGGCTATGCTACTTACCCAAGGACTACATTTATGGCTATCCATCCAGCCATCGTGTTGCTGAACTACATTGTTTGATAATGAGAGGAGCTTTTTACAGAAGTTGAAGGTTTTTGTGTCAAGAACCTGTCCATAAAAAGTGGCTTGTTTATGTTGCAGTGAAGGCTGTGATCTTTGTAGTGAGCGTTTTAAGTATAACCAGTATTTCTGAGGTAGAGGAAGTTTCTTAAGGCAGGATCTTTCTTAGCCTGGAAAGCAAGCCAATGGTGAAATTTATAGGGGCCAGTGAGAGACAGAGGAAAGCAAGAAGCTTTTTAGTCTGTTTAGATAACTAAGTGAACTTAGTCCTTTGACCTTTTTTGTCAGAAATGGTTGTAGTCTTTCTTTGGCAGAGTGTTTTGCTGAGGCACATGTCAAAGCAGGCATTGCACTCAATAATGGCTCTTGTAAAGGAAGAATACAGGGATGTTATGACCTCCTTGTCCCTGGGTGAGATATCCTTACTAATGAATTGGGCCATGTAAAAAGCTTTCCTTACAACGGAGACAACGTGGTGGTCAAAAGTCAGGTTTCTATCAACCTGGCTGCCCAAGTACCATGACTTATTGCATGCTTACAACATTGTTATTAATGTGATAATTTGTGGGGACATCACTCTCCTCGAAGGGGATAATGATGCATTTTTTGGCATTTAGCTTGAGGCCATATTTCTGGCACCAGTTATTTGTTTGGGTGAGACCCTCTTGTAGCTTATTCAGAATTGTTTTATTAAGTCAGTAATGTGAATTCTTTACTTTATTGCAAATTTGTTGGGTTATTTTTGTGGATTATAGTATTGTAGGACTGCTGATGTTGACATTTTATGTAGTTGGACTGCTGGGATGGTTTTCCCATTGAAAAATGCTAGTGCTGTAGTGAATATCTGTTTATTTGTAAAAAATATATATATATATATATATATATATATATATATATATATATATATATATATATAGATAGATAGATAGATATATTAACTAAGATGTTACAGTTAACTGTTAGATTAGAGAATTAGAATGAGAATTAGAATTTTAAGGCAAATATTAGGCATTTATTACATTTATTCATTGTTCAAATGCACCTGCAGTACAGCCAGGAGGTCGACTGTGGTCTTCCGGAGCAACAAAAGAGTTAACTATATGATATATTTT
Organism: Protopterus annectens; assembly: GCF_019279795.1. Lineage (NCBI taxonomy): Eukaryota > Metazoa > Chordata > Ceratodontiformes > Protopteridae > Protopterus > Protopterus annectens. The sequence continues at coordinate 1,221,344,153 of NC_056733.1, read as the reverse complement.
ATATGCGGCCCCAAGGCCATTTCTGTTCACTCAAAGTGGCCCCAGCAAGCCAAAAGGTTGGACACCCCTGCTCTAGAAAGTATTGCCGTCATGTATAGAGGTGGGGTATTACACTATGAATACTGATATTAATAACAGTAGACACTGCTTGCAACTGCAGCCACTAACATTTTTTTGTCAGTTAAGCTTTTTAAGTATTCACCTCTCTTAGTTAACTCCAGTGTTGCAGTGTCTCTTGACAGAAACATAATGGGCTGTTGTTTTCAGAGTTTTAAGTGCTGGGCTGGGCTGGGTTTGTGTACTGCCTGTGTAATTGCCTGATTCTGATTATTTCCACCTGCTAGCTCTGCTGACTCTCCCTGGTTAACTTCCTTTTCCCTTTCCATTCCCTCAGGGAGGCGGACACAGTGTGCACCTTCTATTTCTTGACTTTAGCTTGGATACCTACTGACACACCTCTTCCAGTGATGAGCATCTGACAGCTAACACATGCCACTCTGCTCCAATGAGATTAGCTTCTTTCATACATACCCCCCTCATGGTGTCACCTATATCCTACTCTGTTACTCCCCTTATCCTAGTCTTACACTCCACTGACTGTGCTCATTTGCTGTGTAGACTTGGGATTCACTATCCTTACCCTCATTTGCATAGGATTGCCTACTAATGCTTGGTTACATCTCTTAGACTGGGTTCCCCCCTTAGCAACCCCTACTCGGTAGCCATGTTGTCTTCAGCCTGCCATTGCCTTGCATTGTACATTACAAATTCACATAAAATCCACATTTGTGGATTTTTATTATTAGTTTTCTGGTTTTTAGAGCACAGCCCTTTAGTGCAACGCTGCGCTACGCTTAAACATCGGAAATCGGAAAAAAAAATTAATTAATTTTTTTTCATTTTACATCAGGAAACATTGCCAATGGCCATATATTTGGCCATTGGCATGCTTCCTCTACTGGATGCAACCTTTATTTCGAGCTATCACGGCTCCATTTTGCTATTTGCAGAATGGTACTCAGTTGTCAACTGAGTACATTTCTGCAGATAACACTACTCTTACTCGGACAGGTTTGGGTTTCCTGAATCTAAAATCTACCTCATTTGCATGCCTTTCAGCTGCAATTGAGGTAATTTGCATGTCCCGGCCTTGTCCATGTAAGAGATGTGTTAGGAGCTCTCTTGCACACCCCTGCAGGCTGTTCCTGGATCACTCGTCAGACATGATGGCTGCATGGAATCTTACTCTACTCTTAGACTCCGTGCAAGCCATCGTGAATCCAGCCCATTGTCTGCAGTTGCATATTTGTTCATCAGTTAGGACAATGATTTGACACATTATGACCTGTAATTAGCAATTACAAAGTGCACAACATTTTACTCAGGTGCATTGCAATGATTTTCTAGTGTCAGTACCTCTACTTACATTGAGAAAGTTACTGAGAACCATATTGCAACTGCACAATATTTGTACCAAGTATTTTTGTGGGGAGGCTGTACCCCCTACTATTCCCTTGTTGTAGCAACATGCTTATAAGTATAATAACTCCATGTTCACAAAAAAATCAGAGCAGTATTATGAACTGCCCTATTTGCAAAAAGCACAGTTTGTTCTGTGGCAAATATAATTATTTGACAAGAACAATCTTGGTCCTATTGTACAACTACTACCATAATTTTTGCAAGGGATCTCTTTTCTATTATTCCCCTCTCCCATCTCCTTACTTAAATACACTAATTTCTTGGCCAAAGAATTTCAGGGAAGTGCGAAACTCCATAAGCTATGCCATTTATGAATAATCCAGTTTGTTCTAACAGATATTTAATCCATTGTAACTGTGTTGACTTAATGACAGACAGTATACGTGTTTTATATTTCAATGATTTCAGTGATTTAATTCTGGGCTTACACAGGCCATTTTAGAGTTTGCCTTATTAATGTCCTGGATGCATTCTGTATGTTTTAAAACCAGTTATCTAGTAACTACTTAAAAGATGTGAGCTCTTTGGCTGAGCTTATTTGACTTGCAAATCCTACCTGCTCATAAATGCAAAAAAGAGTTTTTTAACTTTGAAATTGCAGGTGGCAACCTAAGTATTAAATTTTTGTTCTTGGTCTCAAAATCATGATCAATAAATTTAATTTTATTTTATTATTTAACATTTGTTTACCAGGATAGTCTGACTTGACAACTAGTGTCCATTTTCAACAGAATCCTGGGGAGAAAAGCTCCACAAAGTTACAGAGTAATAAGTCATACATGATAAAAAAAATATGATAGAAAATAGGAGGTGACATAGTATAGGAAATACACACCAGAGGATAATTTGTTGTATGAGATTAACTGTTTAAAACAATACATGATCATAGTACAGATATGTGAGCATAGCTCATTTGTAATGTAAGCATAAGTATTGAATATGTACATTTAGTTGCATAGTAAACACATGATTAAAATATTTACAATATGTACAATAAACATGGGTCAAGCAGTATCAGAGAAAAGTATATGTCAGGACACCAGGAATAACTGTCTGTAGTAGGGTGAGGGTTCAGAGGGGATAATTGTAGTTACATATATGGTTGTCATAAAGGTGTAATTTGAGGAGGTTTTTGAATGTGGATGTGTGGTTTTGCCCTGAGGTCAGAGAGCAAGGTATTCCATGTTTCTGCAACCTCATGGGGGAATAGAGATTTCCCAGAGGTGTTCTTACATGGAATAACTTTATCAGGGCTTTGTTGCTGGATCATAGTTCCCTGTCAGAATTGTAGAAGTTTAGAATGATGGTTAGGGCAGGGTTTTTTTCAGAATGGTATAGTATTTGATGTGTTAGGTTGAGTTGTGCTAGTGTAATAGGTTTGGAAACTCTAGCCAGTGTAGTTTGTGTAGGGACTGGCATTGGTGAGACCAGGACTTAGCATTGGTGGAAAACCTAGCTATTTTGTTGCAGCATGTGAAAAGTTTGTTCAAGTTGGTTTTATTTAGATTTGTTAACACAGGGGATGCATAGAGTAATGCTGATAAGAGATGGGTTCTGGCTATGACAATTTTGAACTCGGAGGTTAGGAATCTTTTGAAGCGATAGAGGATCCTAGCTTCTTGTGGACTTTAGAGACAGTTAGAGATATATATTTTTTGTATTTAAGTTGCTGGGCGATTGTAAGACCTAGTAGTTTGGCCTCTGTGACTGGAGTGATGAGGGTCTTATTGGCAGGGATTATGGTGAAGGTGAGGTTGTTTGTCTTAGTTGGAGAGAATATCATTAACTGTGGGGTCTTTTTTTGTGTTTAGTATCAGTTGGGAATTCTTTAGCCAGTTTTCTATGTCTATGAAGGATTCTTGGGCTTTGTTTTGTAAAATATGGATGTTGGGTGCTGAATAGATTAGGGATGTGTCATCTGCATATTGGACTATGTCAACTTTTTAAGTTGCTAAGTGGAGTTCATTCGTAAAGATGTTAAAGAGAAGGGTCCAAGCAATGAGCCTTGAGGTATGCCCCATGTGAAGGGGAGTGGTGGGAATAAGGAGTTCAGCCATATGACAGACTGAGAGCAGTGGTAGGTAACTACTGAACCATTGCAGGGTGGAGTTGTTGATGTTGTGATCGGAGAAGTAGGATAGGAGTTTATTGTGAGAAACTGTATCAAAGGCTTTGGATAAATCTAGAAAGGTGGTGGAGACAAGTTTTCCTTGGTTCCTGTATGAGTTTATGGTGTCGGTGAAGTTAATTAGGGCAGTGGTAGTGCTATGGGCTGGTTGGAATCCGTGTTGAGTTTTGGATAATAGGTTATTGGGGAGTAGATGGGTGAGAAATTAGTGATGGATGCACCTTTCTAGAATTTTTGATAGGGATGACAGGATTGCTATAGGTCGGTAGTTAGAGAGGTCAGTGGCAGGGCCACCCTTGTGGAGGAGGATGATATATGAGGTTTTCCACAAGGGTGGGATGTAATTTTAAGTAATGTATCTGTTTATTAGTAATGAGATGGGATAAACAATGGCCTTGGAGTCAAGTTGGAGGTATTCGGCAGGGAGGTTATCGGCAGTGAGGATGGTGGGTTTGAGTTTTGCTAGGAGTTTTTGGATGGTTGAGATTGGTACTGGTTTGAGTGAAAAGGGGGGAGTATTTGATTGAGTTTTGGCAGGGCTGTGGGAGGGGGCTGGGATATAATATCCAAAATGGCAGTCATCATACTATTCTTTAACCATTTGTAGATTAAAATATAATCACCTCTCAAGAACTTATAAGCAAGTGAATATAATGACAAACATTTGAGCCTTTCCCCATAAGACAGATTCTTAGAATAATCTATCAGCCTAGTAAATGTTTTCTATATATGTTCCAACAACTATATCTGTGAAATGTTTAGCACACAGAAAGACTCTCCACATTCAATAATATCTCTAATACTAGTTGAACATATTAAGTAACAGCTGAGTGTTTCTACTTGAAAAACATAAAATTATATTTCTAAAGCAGCCATAACATTTCCTAATAATATTTGTTATCTGTCTAACAGATATAGTATATATATATATATATATATATATATATATATATATATATATATATATATATATATATATATAATAGTGATTTTCATTAATGTGGAGCTATTCAACAAGCTATAAAGCATCCATGTAGCCTCCATTCTGTTTTTTCCTGAATACTTCAATACCATGGGAGTAGAGACAAGGAAATTTTAGCCCTGAAGTAAAATTGTGTCAACTGCTACATTTGCAAGGTAAGTCCTGAACCTAGAATATATACTTTAATAATATTATGCCATAACCTTGTATTTCTTAACATCGAGCAATAATTAAGTAAATAGTGGTGGTTTGTATACGAAGTACCTTAGCACGTGGCACCAGACACTGATTTTACTTATATGTGTCCATTGCTTAGTTTTTTATATTGTATTCTTCCTATTTTAATTGCAATTTTTGCATGATGTGCCGCATTGCGCAAACAGTGGAAGTGGGGAATTGGCTGTGATTAGCTGGTTTGTGCGAATCACAGTAGACCACCTAGGAAGCAGACAGTCTAAAACAGAAGCCACACGCATTCAGTGAATGACCTTGGCCATCATAAAAACTGGCCTGAAGTATAGATGGCACTGGGTTCTAGTACAGAGTGTGCAACCTTTGTTTTACTGCTGTGACATTGCAGTTTACAACAATGAAGTGCAACATAGACAACTGTTTTCTCAGCATAATTGTGGCAACAGGTGTAAGTGTAAGACTACCATACAGATGATCCTAGGTTCAAATACAGCATATCCCATACAGTATTTTTTTTTACTGATGGAGTAATCTATGTATTATCGCATCTATCATCCAGTGTACTGTATGACTGCAGGTATACTGTATTCTATAGTCCTGGAAATGTATTCCTATTATCTGGACTGGCATGGCTTAAAAATTTTTGCGAAAAACAAATAACTGTCTATACATGCAACTGCTTAGGTTCATAGGTTCATAAGTAGATACTGGGCTATCTGCCCAAAGGCATATATTAGCCCAGCCACATTGTGCGGTATTCACTGCACCTTTGGTTAGTTCCCTAGGCCCTTGATCTAGCAGCTAGTTCCCTTGGCTCCTATCTAGCAGACCTGTTGGTATAATCCCTGGTGTGAACTTTCTGTTACCCATCCACTCGTCAAGGTTCCTCTTGAAGAGTGATAGTGAGGGCTCTATCTTATATAGATAGGGACCTTGTTCCATAGCAAGGGAAGTCTTTGTGAAGGGAATCTATCCCTCCAGCATGTTCTATTCATTGTTGTGCTGAGGTTTATATCCCCAGAGCATGTAGCTCGAGTGGATTTGGTTTTGCTAAGATGGAGCATGTTCAACAGCTCTGGGTTGGACATGGCTCTGTATGTTAGGCAGAGATCGCCTCTGAGAAGGTGGTATGCAAAAGAGAAAAGCTTTAGTTTTTTCAATCGTGCTGCATAGGGCAACTCACCACACAAACTCGACCAAAATATATTAAAAGTATAAAAGCACAAAAACACCACGCTGGACACAATGTTGTAGATTAGATTAGCGCTTCCATTTATACAAAATCGATAAACTTCTTCAGATAAAAAACAGAGGAAATTAGATGCTTAAATACAAATGCAAAATGACATCACATCCTGTCAATAAAATCTTGCAAGACATAAAATTTCTTATTACAAATGTTCTCATCCACATTGATACAAAAAGACATACATACATATAAATAAAAATTTATATCTAATAATATATCTAGTAGTTAAATAAACAGAGCATAAACTCCCTATCTAAGTAATGCCCTTAATTTTAATAAACTGGTAATGGAGATGGTGTCATTTAATCCAGGAGACACCGAGGAATTAAGTTTCAGTTGCCAAACTAACTCCCTTTCTTCTAACTTCAAGGGGGAAGGACCCCCTCTACCGTTATCTAAGATGTTCTCAATAACTAGGAAGTGGAAACTATGGTGGGGGAACGTTATAACATGTCTTGCTAAGGCATTTGTGGTATTACCCTTAGAAACAGCATAAACATGTTCATAGATCCTATTTTTAAAGGCTCTATCTGTTTTCCCTACGTAATATGCAGGGCAGTCGCGACACATAGCAAGGTAAACAACCCCTCTTGTGTTACAATTAAATTTGTCATTCAGATAAAATCTTTTCCCTAAGACTTCAAAAGACTTAGTTACATAAATATGTTTGCACATATTACACACCCCATTGCATAGGGCAACTGTTTGAGGCCAGTAATCCTCTTAGTGAGGTACCTCTGTGGTCTCTCCAGCTGCTGGAGATGCCTAGCCAGGTACATTCCAATTGGTGCATTGTACTCAATAATAGGTCTGGTGAGGGAAGAGTAGAGGGGCACCACTACATCCTTAGATCTTGATGCAAACCCTTTCTTGATCAGATGGGTCACATAGAAGGATTTCCTAACCACCTTGGCAACATGGTTATCAAAGGAAAGCTGACTATCTACTTGGGTCCCTAGATCCTTTATTACTACTTCAGATTTCAGGGGGTTATCTCCTATGTGGTAGTTTGCGGGTACTCTGTTTTTTCCAAAGGGGATTACTACACATTTTTTTAGCATTTAGCTTGAGACCATGGCTTTGACACCATGCATCAGTCTTGTTAAGGCCCTTCTGGAGGATATCCATGTCAGCCGGAGACTCTATTATAACACCCAGTTTGCAGTCGTCTGCAAACTTGGTCAGCCACAGCCCATCAGTGCTTGCCTGTACTTCTGAGAAGTATATGACAAACAGGAGGGGCCCCAGGACAGAGCCCTGAGGCACACCACTCATTACTGGTCTGGATTTGGACATAGATCCTGCTACTCTTACTTTGTGGGATCTGTCTGAGAGCCAGTTTGCGATCCATCTTGTGACGTAAGGGTTTATGCCCAGGTTGGTGGGTTTATCAATAATACCCAAATGGGGAATGGTGTCAAATGCTTTGGCAAGGTCAAGGTAAGCCGTGTGTACCTCATTTCCCTTATTTATAGCCTGAGTAACTGTCTCAAAGAAGTCCACCAGGTTCAGGAGACATGATCTGCCCTTGACAAAGCCGAACTGTGTGGGGTCAAGTGTTTGGAGGTTTCCAATCTCTCCACTTATGAGTTCCATAATGATTTGCTCCAATGCCTTGCAGATCAGACTGGTCAGGCTTATTGGTCAATAGTTCCCAGGGTTGGTTGTAGGCCCACTCTTGTGCAGCGGAACCACTGTTGCTGTGCACCATTCTATGGGCACATATCCTGTTGAGAGGCTGAGACTGAACAGGGTATTCAGATGTGGGGTTAATTCATTTTGGAGCTCACGTATGACACAGCCCGGGACACCATCTGGTCCCATGGAGGCAGTGTTTTTAGCTTTAGATAGAGCCTTATTAACCAACATATCAGTAATAACTGGAGTTACACATTCCCCTGGAATAGTAATGGGCCCTAAAGGTGGTGGTGGGGGGGGGGGGTTTGCACTGAACTTGTCAGCCAAGATGTTGGCAATGTCAGTGGGGTCAGTGTATTTTGCTCCATTTTGTACTAGCTCAGAAAAGACCTGAGCATTGCCATTTAGGTTTTTGATGTAACCATAGAAGGCTTTATGGTTATCCTTGGCAACCTTGGCAACTTTATTTTCGAAATTGGCTTTAGTTGACTTGATGAGGGCCCTCAATTTCTTACTAAAACTTATCAGGGAAGATTTTTCTACTTGAGATTTGGCCTTTTTTTGTATAAGTCTCTTCCTTTTATTGTATAGTTTGCTTAAGGCCGGGGTCTACCAGACTGGTTTCTTCTTGCTTGAGGAAGGAGTCTTGGTTTTATTTGGGATAGCACGGTCCATGCAATCCTGAAGATGTATATAAAATGCCTTGGTGTAGGATTCTGCATCCTGGATATCATTATCCTTCTGCAGGGGGATAGTGAAGCTTTCCACTTCTGACTCAAGTAGTTTGAAGTTTGCTTTGGAAAAGTTTTGCCACTGTTGTCAGACATTAGCAATGTGGCTCAAGTTTGCGCACATCTTACCTACTCACAAACAGGTATAATTTGCATGCATGTACACTTTGTTAACCATTGGGCAAATCGGCTGCTCACTGCACTATGGAACTGTATACATGATGCTTTCTTATTGGTGTTTATTGTCCATTTCCTTTGTATGACATAAAAGTATAGGTGAAAACATTACAAACTGAGGGCACATTCTAAGTAAACATCATATATTCACAATACATACATGTGTTGCCCCCCACCACCAAGCAGTACAACCCTGGGGTCTTAGTATTTTGTTGCACACATATATCAACTGCACTACAAAGTGTAATATATAATATTGTGTGCTCCCTCATGGACAGGGACAACCTCACTCTGCTAAACACTGCTAAACTCAAACATTCAACTATGCTCAATAAGGGTCCTTGTGTTTTTACACAGCTAGGCTTCTACAAACCCTAGTGCTATAAGGCCACTGGCCTCATATGGACCTATGAATCTATGTACCTATACAGGCATCCCAACCTGTTGTTCCTCACATGGCTAACTGATGTCATCTACTATAAGTTCACCTGTAACCATGTAAATGTCAGACTTGTGCCATGGTGCTTCCATAAAATACTGAGTTCTGTAGTCTGTGTACTTAGACAGGTAGGGATTCTGTTCTCACTGCAGTCAACAGTGTGTGTGTGTGTGTGTGTGTGTGTGTGTGCGTCTAGCCAGAAGAGCAAGTGTGCATCCTGCAGTTACTGAACCTGAGCTCATAAATTGACAGTATTTTGATACTTGCACATCCATTTCAAGCAAGTCTTCCACCTTCTTCTCTCCAACATGCACTGCTGATGTCATCCACTATATGTTGACCTGCAGCCATGTAAAAGTAAGAATTGTGTTGTGGTACTTGTGTCAAGTATTGTGTTCTGTAATCTATACACTTAGATAGGGAAGGGGTATGTTCTCACTGCAGTCAACTTGTTATGCATGTGTGTGTCTCTACTCAGCAGAGTAGACATGCTATCCTACAGTTGATTCTCTAATAAAATAGCTTGCCAGTATTTTGATACTTGCACAAGCCTTCACAGCCATTTCCTGCAGCCCTCACAACCTCTTGTGTCCCACATGGCCTGCTGATGTCATCCACTATAAGCTGACCTGCAGCCATACAAAAGTCAGACTTGTGTTGTGGCACTTGCATAAAGTACTGTGTTCTGTAGTCTGTGTACTTAGATAGGTAGGGGTACTATTTTCACTGCAGTCAACTGTGTGTGTGTATGTGTGTGTGTGTGTGTGTGTGTGTGTGTGTGTGTGTGTGTGTGTGTGTGTGTGTGTATGTTTGTGAGAGCTGTTACTTGACATTATAGAGAGCATTTTATGGCAGCATGTGGGACACTGTTATTATCATATGCTCAATAGACAATGATGATGTAATTGGCTATATCAGATTATTGCATAAACAGTCATCCCACCAGGGCATGATCAGATACTGGCTTGGAGCCCAGGCAGATGTCACCTAATCGAATACCAGACAGATTACAGTGACATGTCTTTTAATCTATCCACATTCATCATGGCATTGTTAGTAGGCCCTCTGTTATCTTGATGAGAAAGTCCTGTGGTCTGTCCAGCAGCTGCATGTGTCTGGTGAGGTTCATGCAAAAGAGAAAATTATACTGTATTACTGTTCTGATGAGATTTGACTACAGTGCTGTCATACAATCCTGAGATCTGAATGTGATGCTGTGGCTTATGATGTGCATCATACATACGTACTGGAAAATCATTAAAGAGAAAGTTAGAAAGTAAAGAGACACGTTGCAGTTCCTGACTTCACAACCCTTACAAGAAAATACACTGGAAGAACTGACGTTATGATGCAATCCACTGTATAACTTGCATGGCAAATATAAGTGACAGGTACAATTATAAGTTCAACAACACAAATGCAGATATTCTAAGCAGTAATGTAGCTATGCACCCTGTGCATCAGACACAAAGCTTTTTTATCCCTGAATCCAAAAGAGAGAAAACAGGGATATGGCAAATCTATCATCACTTGCACAGGATTTTGGGGGGGGGGGGCAGGAAGCCTAGGTGGACACTAACAGTCGGACAGTGTGTGTGGCAGCAAGAAAGAGAAGCAGGCAGGCTGAACCATATAACTGTTGTATGTGTGTCGGTAGGGGTCTTCCATAGCAGAGTCTGCAAGAACACAGCCAAGCTCAGTGTTAGCTTTACATCTTGGTATCCCTGTCAGGTGTGAGCTGTGCAGGGTAGAGTAGGCAGCTCATTGTTGTCACCACTGACCACAAGAACTTGCTTTGCCAGGAGTTGCTCTGGTACCTCCATGCCCAAAGTCAGATGCAGTGCTGTTACCTGAATGTGACTGATGTCTGTTGGATATGGTCCCTTCATAGGAACACCCAGGACCACAACCCTATGGCCTGCCACATCTGGATGTGGACAGCACACTCACAGATGGACCAGTAGAAGTACTGCCACTATGGGACCATGATCGGGCATGGCCACGTCAGCTATCACAGGGATACTGTTCTCCTTTCAGCAGACATTCCATCACAGACACTGTTTGTTCCATGACAGACATCCCTCAGTCTATCACAGACATCCCTCATTCCAACATGCAATCATCTGATCCAGTGAATCGGTAACACGGTGGAGGCAGCCATGCATGTCAGCCTGTGTCACATCTACAACCCTAAGCATTTGTCTGGAGCACCTTTCTGAACATGCCTGTACTTCCATGATGGCCCTAAACATATATTGAGTGACAAAGGAAGAGACACCTGCACCAGGTGGACAAAGAACAGTAGGCCCCCTCTGAGCACCCCTAACAACCCTCCTGCATGGCACCTCACCCACACTTTGGCTATGGCCAGAATCAACAGGCACTGAAGCTGCAGTCACCACACTTCCTTGATCAGTGTCCTCACCCTCCACCTGTCCAATATCTGTGGGCTCAGTGGACTGGGTAGGCATAGGCCTACTGACTGTGTCAGGGGAAAATGAAGGGGGTGGTGGGATGTCAACCTCTGTGTCAGATTCAACCGCTCCTCCCCCAACTGTGCCTCAGTTTGCCTCCATCATTATCAGTGTCTAATGCAACACTGACATCAGTAGGCACTGGGCCCACACTCCCACTGTCATTATCACCTGTGATAAAAAGGAAGAAACACAGGCATATATTAATACCTGCACTACTATGTTGCAGTATATGCTAAACAATTAGCATTGCTGCCACTATTAGAGACAGCACAACAATACACACAACAAGTTTAAAATGACACATTATGATATTTCTTTAAATTGACCTGCAGTACTAACATAAATTTATTTGATTACCATCTGTAGAAGGCATATGTTGCTGGATTCCTGACAGTCCTGAAATAAGTTAAGCAAGAGGTAAGGACAATATCATCACATTTAACAGTAAAACAGGAGGTAATATGTCTACTCCTCTATACAGGGATGGCCTTTGGTCCACTGGTGCCCTAGACAAAAGGACTTCACAGTGCCCTCCTACACAACCCGGTGTCTGTATCCTGGTCCACCTACACCATCCAGATTACGTTTTTCATTTTTCTCACAATTTGTTTTTCTCTTCATTTTTTCCTGAATTCATTCAACACATTATAAAGAAACCATTTCTTTACTAGAAAAAAATAAACAAATAAATATTGGAAAAGAGCCCCTGCTAGACTGGCACTCTAGGTGGCTGCATAGTTGGCCTATGCCTAAGGCCAGCTATGCCTCTGTATGTGCATTAACTCTACATTCAACAAGAATGTGGCTGACAACTCCAAACTAAACTTATAACTGTAGCATTCTTCAATCCACACACCCCCCCTTACAAATAAAGAAGTGTGACACAGAGATAACTTTTATTGCAATTGTTTTATTATACAGCAGTATTCATCTGGTCATATAACAAAGCCTACCTGGAAGCTCTTCTTGGAACTCAGAAGGAGTGGCAACCATGGCAAGAACAGGCTGTGGTCTACTATACACTTGAGCTCTCGTGTTGGAGGATATTCATCAGAAACTCTTCATTGAGGGTAAGAGGTGGTTCTATAGCAGGCCCTCCCTCAGATACTGTTTGGTCTTGAGCAACAGCAGCTGCTGGCCTCTGTGTATTGGTAATCATGTCAGAGGCTCTCTGGTGCACTTGTTCATATGTCCAGCTGTGGCTGTCCACATAATTGATGTTGTCAGCAATATTATGCCATACTTGTAGCCTTTGTTGCATATTAGACCAATCCCTTCCCTGCAGAAATGCCCCATGGTGACAGAGACCATCAACAATGATACTGTTTTCCACTTCACTGAATGGAGGTCTCTGCCCCACTGGCATTGTTTGTGTCTTAAAAGACAACAGAATGATAATACACATAAGTATCACATAACTACAAAATAACTGTTTCTGCATAAAACAGTAAAGGTAGGCAGTCAGTACTACCCAGTGGAGAAACATAAAACAGTCTAAAGATGTGAAATACTAACAACAGGCAGGATACAAAACAAGGAGAGTAGCAAGAGCAACATATTATTGTATGTGCCATAGTACTAACTCAACTGTGCACCCACCCCAAAAGAAAAGTTCATTCTACCTTGTGACATGACAGTAACTCTGCTACCCCCCCAACACAAAACAACATGCAAATGAACCATTTGGCTAATAAATCATCTTTAAAATGCTAAAAGTGCTTTCAAAAGACCTGACCCTAAAACATTTGTACATATTTATCACATAGCATTCTATTTTCATGTATTGTAAATCATGTGCACCATTGAAATGGCTTGACAAACATGGCTATGCCATCAGTACACTTCTAACTAATGCATACAGATAAAAGTGTAAAGGCCTTTGCATCACATTATTCCTTAATATATTCCAGAATATGCATTATGTAGGTAACAGTATGGGAGCATACCTGCTAGAGTTCAATTCTTCTCTGTAAAGATATCTTTAAAAGATATTTGCTATTGCCAAGTCCTGCAAACATGTAGCCAGTGCCCTCACTGTTAGTTTGGCTAGCTACACATTTGCCTTTTTATAATGGAGTAGATTATTAATGGATTGCATCTGTCTTAGCCTGTGTTTCAGATATGCCAATTACAGCATAAGCAGCTGACTTGCATGTTAATCAACCAATCTGGTGGAGCTATTCAACAAGTTTTAAAGCAACCATGTAGACTCCATGCTGTTTTTTCCTGTGGATTTCAAAAGTAGTGGAGTACAGACACAGAAATTCTACACAGACAGAATGTTAGGAGCTGCTACAGCTTAACTCCATTTGTATGTGCTGCAGGCTGCATGCAATGCTGCTGCTGCCAATAAGCCTAGACTGAGATGGAGAAGAGTTTCAGGCCACATTTAGCTTATCACAACATACACAAGCACAACATGGACATTATAGAGTGCTATAGGGTGGACAGTGCCACAATACAGGAACTCTATGACCTCTGCTGGCCTCAACTCAGAACTAGAGCCTATACCTCCCCATGTATTGGCTGTGTACTACTTGCTCTGAACTAAAGCTGTGGCAACTGCTGCATTTACAAGGCAAGTTCTGAACATGTACTGCATTGTATAATAATATTATGGCATGTCCTTGTGTTTCTTAACTTGGTACAGTAAGCAAGTAAAAGGTGGGGGATTTGCACAGAAATTAATGTAACGTGTGACAGCACAGAGTTACTTGACTTACATTTGTCCATTAGCAAGTAGTAGGCCTTAGGCATCAATGATTCACACATTCATACCTCTCCAAAGTACTGATGATAACTGCATGCCCTCAGTTTAGCAGCACACATTTGTAATGGGAAATCATAACAGCGAAAAGTTAAGAAGTAATGACACATAGCAATTTCAGACTTCACAACTCTCACAAGATCAAACAGGCAGGATGCAAAACAAGGAGCATAACAAGAGCAACATATCCTTGTTTGTGCCATAACAATAGCTCAGCCTAGGTCCATCACCTTGAAAGAACAGTATATCCTTCCATGTGCCAATACAGACACTCACATTTGTTCCCCCACCTTTGTTCCTCCCCAAAAGAGCAGTCCATGTTTGTTTGTGTAGGGTTTCCACCTATCCATTTTTTTCTGGAGTCTCTGGAAATCAAATTGATTCTCTGGTAGTACAGAAAACTCCGGTATTCTGTTTCTGAAAAGGAAACAGACTATCAGAGTTTGTTAAATCAGCTGATTTACTATTTTGTTTTTACAGAAAAACACAGTAAACCATCTGTAAGCAGGCATTAGAAATAGAAGAAGAGGGCGCCGTCAGTTCCTGTCATAGTGATATCACAAAATGGGTGGAACATGGACAGGAGTGGGGGCAGAAATGGGTGGGGTTACAGGTGATGTGAGGTGTGTGGCCTTCCTCTGGTTTAGCCACAACAAAAGGTGGCAACCCTATATTTGTGCCATCCAACCTGCCCTTCATTTGTTGGCAACTCCATATCATAGTATTCACAGTTAATATCCTCACACATTTTAAGGTAAATGATATAGAGTGGCTTACACACTACATGTCTCTGAGTACTGGTCAGATAACTGATGAATTATCAAGAAACACAAAAAGGTAAGACAGAGCTATATGTTTGTAAGGAATAATCATAGCAGGTTGTGTGATCACTAAGTGCACTACATCCAAATATATTAAATATAATACATTTACAAATAACAGTTTGTGCCTTTATATCAGTGTACATTCAGTTGCACTTGGTTGTGTTAGTAACTACTTAATTTCTTTTTTGCAAAACTGTGTAAGGCACCCATCCTGTTTTCTGAAGGTGCATTGAAGTGAGAATTGAGATCCAGACATATGTATACATATCTCATGTGTACTAACATGTTCCACTGTGTATGTCATAGATTAATTTTTCTCATTTCAACTCTTTCTCATTTTTTTTTTATTTTTTTGGTGCCATTGTCTGGAGGAGGAGGTTTGTGTGATGCACTGCTTAGCACAGACATGTTTAGCTACTCTCATTTGGTTTGCAAACAGTGCACAAATAGATTAAATGTGTTTGCTCGATGGTAAGTGATATGCAACATTTTCAAATATTGCAAAACCAAAAAGTGCACAGTCTTAGTAAGTGCAATACCTGCAATTGATGGGAAAACATAATTCTATTTTGGTCTTGATCTGTGGTAGGCCTGGCAGGCATTTGTGGACAGGTTTTGATATTCTGTGCTCAAAGGTGGGGTGTTCAGGAGTTAAAAGTATTTGTTGGACTCCTAGTGAATGAACATAGGCCAAGGCTTTTGCAAAGAGTCTATCATGGCTTGGATTACAAGTCATAGGCATGAAGTAGTCTTGCCTGGGCTTTGACCACTGCTACTGGTATCTCCAGCACTGGTGAGCAATGTAGGAATCACTGCAGACACCTCTAGGTGAGGAACAGGGATACACTTGACAACTGGATCAAGGAATGTAGGATGGGGGCACCCAACCGATGTGTAAGTATCACTTATAGAGACTAAGTGTAAGAGTTAAAAGCTGGATATAGTCAGGATTGGTATTCATAATTGTATTCTGTTCTGTTCTATTTTTTTCTGAAGCTATAACAGACCAAGAAGTGAATGTGGGAACCCATGCTGCTAAATTTGCATGGATGCAAGAAGCATGTTGTATGCATGCATCTGAACAGTACAATTATTTTAGCATTACAAATAATGACACCTTTATTGGTTTATTATTCAGTTGTATGAATTTGAGCATTTATCTCTCAGCTGTAACAGGAAAGTATGCATGCATTAGTCTGGAGACCAAAACAACAGTTCGGTATTAGAGAGTAGTCAGAGGTTGTGGGTTCAAAGACCATACTTCCCAACTATACAATACCGTTAAGTTTTCATCGATATTGCAACGTAACATCAGAGCTCTAAAGCAGTGGCATCACATTATTCCTTAATATTTTCCAGAATATGCATTATGTAGGTAACAGTATGGGAGCATACCTGCTAGAGTTCAATTCTTCTCTGTAAATATATCTTTAAAAGATATTTGCTATTGCCAAGTCCTGCAAACATGTAGCCAGTGTCCTCACTGTTAGTTTGGCTAGCTACACATTTGCCTTTTTATAATGGAGTAGATTATTAATGGATTGCATCTGTCTTAGCCTGTGTTTCAGAGATGCCAATTACAGCATACGCAGCTGAATTGCATGCTAATCAACCAATCTGGTGAAGCTATTCAACAAGTTTTAAAGCAACCATGTAGACTCCATGCTGTTTTTTCCTGTGGATTTCAAAAGTAGTGGAGTACAGACACAGAAATTCTACACAGACAGAATGTTAGGAGCTGCTACAGCTTAACTCCATTTGTATGTGCTGCAGGCTGCATGCAATGCTGCTGCTGCCAATAAGCCTAGACTGAGATGGAGAAGAGTTTCAGGCCACATTTAGCTTATCACAACATACACAAGCACAACATGGACATTATAGAGTGCTATAGGGTGGACAGTGCCACAATACAGGAACTCTATGAACTCTGCTGGCCTCAACTCAGAGCTAGAGCCTATACCTCCCCATGTATTGGGTGTGTACTACTTGCTCTGAACTAAAGCTGTGGCAACTGCTGCATTTACAAGGCAAGTCCTGAACATGTACTGCATTGTATAATAATATTATGGCATGTCCTTGTGTTTCTTAACTTGGTACAGTAAGCAAGTAAAAGGTGGGGGATTTGCACAGAAATTAATGTAACGTGTGACAGCACAGAGTTACTTGACTTACATTTGTCCATTAGCAAGTAGTAGGCCTTAGGCATCAATGATTCACACATTCATACCTCTCCAAAGTACTGATGATAACTGCATGCCCTCAGTTTAGCAGCATACATTTGTAATGGGAAATCATAACAGAGAAAAGTTAAGAAGTAATGACACATAGCAATTTCAGACTTCACAACTCTCACAAGATCAAACAGGCAGGATGCAAAACAAGGAGCATAACAAAAGCAACATATCCTTGTTTGTGCCATAACAATAGCTCAGCCTAGGTCCATCACCTTGAAAGAACAGTATACCCTTTCATGTGCCAATACAGAAACTCACCTTTGTCCCCCCACCTTTGTTCATTTGTTTGTGTAGGGTTTCCACCTATCCATTTTTTTCTGGAGTCTCTGGAAATCAAATTGATTCTCTGGTAGTACAGAAAACTCCGGTATTCTGTTTCTGAAAAGGAAACAGACTATCAGAGTTTGTTAAATCAGCTGATTTACTATTTTGTTTTTACAGAAAAACACAGTAAATCATCTGTAAGCAGGCATTAGAAATAGAAGAAGAGGGCGCCGTCAGTTCCTGTCATAGTGATATCACAAAATGGGTGGAACATGGACAGGAGTGGGGGCAGGAATGGGTGGGGTTACAGGTGATATGAGGTGTGTGGCCTTCCTCTGGTTTTAGCCACAACAAAAGGTGGCAACCCTATATTTGTGCCATCCAACCTGCCCTTCATTTGTTGGCAACTCCATATCATAGTATTCACAGTTAATATCCTTACACATTTTAAGGTAAATGATATAGAGTGGCTTACACACTACATGTCTCTGAGTACTGGTCAGATAACTGATGAATGATCAAGAAACACAAAAAGGTAAGACAGAGCTATATGTTTGTAAGGAATAATCATAGCAGGTTGTGTGATCACTAAGTGCACTACATCCAAATATATTAAATATAATACATTTACAAATAACAGTTTGTGCCTTTATATCAGTGTACATTCAGTTGCACTTGGTTGTGTTAGTAACTACTTAATTTCTTTTTTGCAAAACTGTATAAGGCACCCATCCTGTTTTCTGAAGGTGCATTGAAGTGAGAATTGAGATCCAGACATATGTATACATATCTCATGTGTACTAACATTTTCCACTGTGTATGTCATAGATTAATTTTTCTCATTTCAACTCTTTCTCATTTTTTTTTAATTTTTTTTGGTGCCATTGTCTGGAGGAGGAGGAGGAGGTTTGTGTGATGCACTGCTTAGCACAGACATGTTTAGCTACTCTCATTTGGTTTGCAAACAGTGCACAAATAGATTAAATGTGTTTGCTCGATGGTAAGTGATATGCAACATTTTCAAATATTGCAAAACCAAAAAGTGCACAGTCTTAGTAAGTGCAATACCTGCAATTGATGGGAAAACATAATTCTATTTTGGTCTTGATCTGTGGTAGGCCTGGCAGGCATTTGTGGACAGGTTTTGATATTCTGTGCTCAAAGGTGAGGTGTTCAGGAGTTAAAAGTATTTGTTGGACTCCTAGTGAGTGAACATGGGCCAAGGCTTTTGCAAAGAGACTATCATGGCTTGGATTACAAGTCATAGGCATGAAGTAGTCTTGCCTGGGCTTTGACCACTGCTACTGGTATCTCTAGCACTGGTGAGCAATGTAGGAATCACTGCAGACACCTCTAGGTGAGGAACAGGGATACACTTGACAACTGGATCAAGGAATGTAGGATGGGGGCACCCAACCGATGTGTAAGTATCACTTATAGAGACTAAGTGTAAGAGTTAAAAGCTGGATATAGTCAGGATTGGTATTCATAATTGTATTCTGTTCTGTTCTATTTTTTTCTGAAGCTATAACAGACCAAGAAGTGAATGTGGGAACCCATGCTGCTAAATTTGCATGGATGCAAGAAGCATGTTGTATGCATGCATCTGAACAGTACAATTATTTTAGCATTACAAATAATGACACCTTTATTGGTTTATTATACAGTTGTATGAATTTGAGCATTTATCTCTTAGCTGTAACAGGAAAGTATGCATGCATTAGTCTGGAGATCAAAACAACAGTTCGGTATTAGAGAGTAGTCAGAGGTTGTGGGTTCAAAGACCATACTTCCCAACTATACAATACCGTTAAGTTTTCATCGATATTGCAACGTAACATCAGAGCTCTAAAGCAGTGGCATCAATGGCCTACTGTAAACTGTAATCAGTATATTTGGACTCTGCATATGTACAATATATGCATTCATCAAGGATTGCTTGCTGCAATCTGTAGTATAGTGTGCATCTATTAGGAGCTGGGTAGTCTTAACAGTAAAAATGTTATTTGTTAGGAGTTGGTAGTCTTAAAAGTAATGGCAACAGAATAGAGTCATATAATTATATCAGTGCACTGTATGTCACACATGAAGTTGCTAATGTTCTCCCTTGTTTTTCTCTCATCCCAACCCTTATCTTCTCTCTCTCTTTTTTTTTTTTTTTTTTTTTTTTGTTTTTTCCACAGCACAGAAGTTAGGCCTGCCCCATAGGATCCACCTCCCTCCACTCCACCAGCTATGGCACAAAGGCCCTGACATGCAACCTGGTAGCACCCCTTCTGTTGTCCTTGCACTACCTGGCCACTCAGGTAGTTCTGCCCCACAGGATAGGAAAGTGGTTCCCTCTGGGAGCAGTTGCAGAGGTGATGATTTTATCACCTGCTATGAACTGCCAGGGTTGGTACGTAGGATTGTGCTCCACATAGTTGGTGTACACCTACATTTGATGGAGACACCGCTCTCCAGCATTGTACTGAATAACACAAGGAGACACAAATGTCAGATAATGCAGCCACTGATGCAGTGAGGTGACAGTGATAACAGTCCAGTGGGGGATGACTTGATTCTCACTGTCACCCAGTTTGATGTCCATGGGTTCATGGGGTCCCCACCCTCATCTCAACCATGATGTTCCCCTACCTCTTGTGTCTTTCACCATCCCTATATCTTGTCTTGTATGTCCTGTCTGTCTGTGATTGCTTCCTCACCTACCCAAGTTACCTGACCTAGACATACTTACATCCCCTGCCCAACATTCCTCTCTCTCTCTCAAAATAAGGGTAACTATCCCCAAATAAATGTGGTCACATACATAGCTCTCCATTTTACACATATCATTTTAACACAAATGCTTTGGTCCAATTGGCTATACAACATGATTGGGTTGTGGTTACCCCTTTCTTTGGGGTTGACACTGCAAATTCAGCTAATATTCTGCACATCTGAATATTTTTCTTTACTGTTGAGTAAATTGATAGCTATGGCTCTTTCCTAAATCCCTCCTGCACATTTCTGCTCTCCTTTCACTTTGTTTTCCCCCTGCCTGCTCCCCATTTCATCACTTCCCTATATTTTCCTTTTTTTTAAAGCATAATTGGGTGATGGTGCACATTGTGCACTAATGTACAGCTAAGGCAAAAAGAAGTTAGAAGTGTTAAATAAAGCTGCATTGGAAAACAGTACCATATAGCCATATTTTAGAGACTCCATACCAACTATCACATTTTAAAATTTAGATTTACATGTAAAAGTATTTGAAACTGTTACATACAGCTGGATTAAATCCAGTACAATCTGACCCCAAAAATTAATGGATTAATGCATTAACAGATGGTGGTACAGACTCAGTTGAGTAACATGTGTATTTTAAAGACTAAATAGCAAATGGCAGACTTAACTGCTATTGCAGACACCTACTACTTAACTGGCTTGCTGGCTACAGGTATTAATTCACTTAATATAGTAATAAGTTCCTTTTTGGGACCAGATGGTACTGGTTCCAAATAGAGCTGTAGCTAATACATTGAAATACTTTTGTATTAGCACTGCTAATCACACATCATTACAAACCATTGCGCACTAATGCTTTATAAAACTAAATGGATATAGCACAATAATGCTTTACAAAACAGTAATGGGGATCTCGCAGTGATGCTTCATACAAAATTAATGGGGAAAATACAACATTGGTGATATGGGGAGCAAGTATGGGGTGTACAAAGGGAAATCCTTACTAAACTGTGACAGTTACTATTGATTGCATAAAATATATCTGCTACTTAACTGACTCTGTGGTATGATATGTTAATGCATTGTTGTTGGAGGCAATTGTAAATGGGTTCAAATGCAGGTGTAAGTACTAATTTTACAATTGTGTATGATACCTTTAAATACATTTACTTGTATTGCTGCCATTCACTGTTGACTCACATTTGTATGGGATGCAAACCATTGTACAATAGTTCTTTAAATAAAAAATTGGGGAAGACAGGAAAGTGGTGAAATGGGGAGTAAGCAGTAACAAAAAGTATAAGGAGGGCAAGAATGTGCAGGAGGGATGTAGGAAAAAAACATGGTTATCCATTTCTTCAACAATAAAACATGATCATATATGCAAAATATTAGCTGAATTCAGACCGTCACCTCCAGAGAGAGGGGTGACCACAACATAAAAATGTATAGCCAAGTGGACCAAATCAAGTGTGTCATGAAGACACATGCAAAATGGAGAGCTGTGTATTGGATGATTTTTTTTGATTTTTTTTTTTTTTTTTTTTTTTTGTGGGACAGGTGCCAATTTTTTTATTTTATTTATTTATTTATTTTTTTTTTATAGAGAGCGATAGAGAGAGAAAGAGGAATGTTGTGGAAGGGATGTAGGAATGTCTGGGTGAAGTATGTTGGGTAGGTGAAGAAGCAATTGCAGGCAGACAAGACAAACAAGACAAGGAACAGGGACAGTGAAGGACACAAAGAGACACAGATGTCAGATAATGCAGCCACTGATGCAGTGGTTGGGGAGAAGGTGGGGAAATTGAAGTCCTGTGCATGCCAAGCTGGATGTTAGTGAGAATCAAGTCCTCACCAAGTGAACTATCATCACTGTCACCTCACTGCTGCGCTGGCTGCAGTGTTCAATGTCTGCATCTCCTAAGGGTATTCTGAAGAAGGATGATGAGCAGGTGCTCCATCTGGTGTAGGTGTGCATCCACAGTGTGGCACACAATCCTATGCACCATCCCTGACAGTTCTTCTCAGGTGATACAGTCACCATCTCCACCCTTGCTCCCAGAGGGAGCCACAGGCCTATCTTCTGGGGCAGAACTACCTGAGGGGCCAGGTAGTGGAGGGCTGCAGAGGGGGTGCTGCCAGGTCATGTACCAGATGTGTTGGGCATTGGTGATGCTGTAGCAGGTGGAGTTGGGGCAGGAGGATCCTATGAGACAGGCTTACCCTGCTGTGCTGTGGGGAAAAAAAACAAAGACAACAAATAAAAAAAGAGAAGATAAGATAAGGGTTGGGGTGAGAGAAAAAGGGAGAACATTAGTAACTTCATATGTGACATAGAAAGCATTGATACAATTATTTGACTCTCCTCTACTACCTTTACTTTTAACACTACACACTCGTAACATATTTCTTCACTGCTTTTAAGACTACCCAGTTCATAGCAGAGGCAAACTATAGTACAGATTGCAGCCAGCAATCCTTGATGTGTGCATATATTGCACATACCCATCTTCCAATTATACTGATTACAGTTTACAGTAGGCCATTTGTTTTACTGGTATACAGGTCTGAAGTTACACTGAAATAATGATGAAACCCTAACAGTATTATATATTTGGAAAATGTGTTTTCTGAACCCACAACCACTGAGTACTTTGTAATACTGTATTGTTACTTTGTCATAAGACTACTGCATGCATACTTTCCTTTTACAGTTTAGAGATGCATGCTTACTGTTATTTCAGAATATGGAACTGTTGCTTTGTTCTACAGACTAAGGCATGCATACTTTCTTTTACAGTTGAGATATGCATGCTCAGTTATATACAACTTTATTAAATACCAACTAAACCATCCTTAACCTTTGATCCTACTAAATTACTATTAACATTATTATTATTATTATTATTATTATTACTATTATTAATTTACTGTTTATAATAGTTACGTTTTGATGCATACACACCACATGCTTCTCGCATCCTTAACAAACGTGTGGCATGGGACCTCACATTCAAGGTTTGCTCCGCATCAACTGTAGAAAAAACAGAATTCATTTTTTATCATTGAAGCAAGGGACATGACGGAAGTGACCAGTGAAAAGGACATGGTGAATTCAGCTTTTTCTTTTAATGACACTGTGACTGACACCAATGAAACTTTGTTTAAGAAACTGTTATTAGCTGACAGTAATCCTTTACTGAAATTATCAAGGATTGATTTAACAAGTAATGAAAGGGGAACCAGCGATATTGACAGAAATATTAATGTTATACAACTAACGAGGAAAATAGAAGAAACTCTAGAGAAACTGAAATATACACAATGGCAACGTAGGTATATGGAAGCCTGCATTAATTTGAAAGTAGTTCCACATGGTTTACGTATACTCAAGATGCCGGATTTCGGCAACACTTACCCTGAGCTACTTAGTAAATGGCAACAACTCAACCTTGAGACCAGCTGTGGCTATATGAAATTACTAGTAGGGCAGTATATGTCAAAAGAAAAAGATTTAATGTTTGAACTTACTAGATTACGTGAAGAATTGGCTGGTTTTATGATACAAGGAGGGATGAGTGATTTTTTGGCAAGCGCTAGTGCTAATGTCTCATTACTTGAGAATAAATTGATGCAGGGAAAGAAAAAAAAACCCGAAAGGGACTTCCTCGATTTACAGAGGGGGAATGTGTTCACTTGGCCTCGTGAACCAATGAGAGGGAGAGGCAATAATCAGCAACAGATGGCCCACCAATCCGCTGATGGAAGAAGAGATACATCAATTCAAATAGCTCAACCAATCAGAGAGCCTGATATGTCGAACAGAAGGAAGTAGGTCCGCCCATCAGGAAGGAAGTGATGACGAAGGATAATACCACATGTAACAACGATGTGATGGATATCAATAAAGAACCGCCAGCTCTAGCGGGAATGAGTAATGTAAGAATTCTGAACCAAGATGTGCGCAGGAAAGAAACAAATGCTGTTAGTGCATCTCCTCCTACTTCTACAGAGGGTTATTTTCCTCTTTCCTCTTACCCATACGGCAGAACATGAAAACGTCATGGTCACCGTTACAGGGATCCAAGAAAAGCAAATTTCCCGAAGAAAGACTGGAGTTTCATAAAAAAGTCCTGAAACCTGTAAGTCAGACTTAGGTATTAACATTTCTAGTCTTCATTTAACACCGTCAGAAAGAAGCCTTTTAAATAGAGGCCTATCTTTTATTCCAGCAAAAGATGTTGACTTTACTGATATGCTAATTGATTTAAAAATATTTACTAGAAATATAAATCTTAAAATGTTATATGGAGATACCATATGTGAGAATGTTAACAGAATTTTCAAGAAGCCATCAACTTTTATTCCTCAGATGCACCCTTTAATAGAGTCATTTGAGAAAGCGTGTGAGAGAGACCTATTGAAGTTATATGATAATAAAGAAGCTAAAGTCAAACATGATTTTTATAATCTGAATAGTGATGAACAACAAGTCCTGCAGAATTTACAGGAAAACAAAAGGATTGTAATTAGAAATGCTGACAAAGGGGGTGCAGTAGTAGTATTAGATACTGAGATGTATAAATCCAAGATTCAGACTCTTTTGAATGATAGTGAGACATACACGGATATTGATGGTGTGAAGCTTAACAAAGTTATTAATGGAGTACATGATGAACTATATGACTTGTTGTTATGTGCAGTGATAGATTCAGACCATTATAAATATTTTTTTAATAGAGAAACCAACTATACCGACTTTTAGGGGATTACCTAAAGTCCATAAGAACATTGAAAGTCCACCCTTGAGACCTATAGTTTCGAGCAAGGGATGGTTAACAGAAACGATATCTATATATTTAGAGAAACAGCTAAGAAGCATAGTGGAACAAACTCCTACAGTAGTAAGAGACACACAACAATTTCTGGAAAGGCTTACAGACTATATACCTAGTGATATAGAGACAGAATACATGGTGACTTTAGATGTAACATCATTATTTACATCTATTCCTAATGATATAGGGGTGGACTACATGAGGCTGTTCTTGACTGAGAAAAATATGCCAAGAGAACGAATAATAAGATGTGCTTTACTAATGGATTTGGTTTTAAAAAATAATGTGTTTGCATATGAAAACCAATATTTTATCCAACAGAAAGGAGTGGCAATGGGCACTCCTTGTGCAAATTCATACGCAAACATAGTTATGGCATATTGGGAATACACCTATATTATACGTAGTCCATATTATGAGATGAATATATTATTATATAAAAGGTTTGCTGATGATGTTTATTTAATATGGAAAGGTGATGAGCAGACACTAAGAGAGTTCATTCAATATATAAATGGCACCACAAGTTTCCTGTCTTTTACAGGGAAATGGTCACTGCAAAAAATTGAATTTTTGGATGTCATACTACTGAAAGAAGGCAACACCATACAAACAGTTATTCAGAAAAGAATGTAGAAGAAATTCTTTGCTACATCGCACTAGTATGCACCCCCCACACCCCCCACATATTTATCGCAATATAGTAAAGGGTCAAGTACTCAGGGCCTCTAGACTTACCACAGATGAGATTAGGTTTCAGGGAACCATAAAGACCTTATCTAATGAATTCAAAGAGAGAGGGTATGTTAGAAGAAAGAAGGAGTTTGCATCAGGAAGAGGTTGTAGATAGGAGGGTAAGTGGAAAACCCTATATATACAGAGGTAGGCAGATCATCAAAATGAAAGAAGAGTCTTGTTCAGGCCACAACAGCCAGTGATACTCTATAGAAATAATAATAAGATCAGGGAGATCTTCCACAGAAACTGGAATATTCTCACAATAGATGATGATATACAGTGGCTTTTGGGAGATAAACCTAGATTCACCTACAAGAATACAACATCACTCAAACGACTATTATATTATGAGAGAAATATAAATTAGTGTTAACATCTGATAGAAAAGGGACCTATGCTTGTAGGACATGTAACCAGTGCAGTTACATGTCTAATAGCAATAGCTTTATCCACCCTGACAGTGGAAGACTGTATAATTTTTCAATTTATGCAGACTGCAAGTCATGGGATTTAATATACCTAGCGGTGTGCACAAAATGTAGTCATTTTATGTAGGAAAGACAAATAGGACCCTTCTAGAAAGAGTTAGAGAACATGTCTATCCTATAAACAGGGAAGATGACAGCAATGCCCTAGCTAGACATGTTATAAATGAAGGGAGTACACATGGTTTTAAATTTACTGTGATTGACTTTGTATATAAGAACATTAGGCTAGGTGATCATAGAAACTACCCTGAACAAAGAGAGACAAGGTGGATTATGAGGCTACAAGCAGACAGACTATCTGGTTTGAACGATAGGGTGTCCATGAAACTGTTCTTGATAGCAAGGGACAATAAGCATTAACATTGTTTATATGCTATAAGTCTAGCGTTTTTCAGGATGGCTAACAAATCTATTAATAAACAACATATATATTTTTTATTTGATACATTTTATATTTTTATAGTATATATTTATAAATAAGCATGTGTTTTTAAACAGTGGAACATACAGTTTGAGATATTATATATGTTTTTAAGCTATATGAGGTTGATGCATCTATTATAAATGAAATATTTGTTTTTAATAAAAAGAATCACAGAGGTTTTGAACATGAATTTCAGCTAGCAATTTTTTTATTATTTTTTTTTTAATTAAGCACTGATGTCATCATGTAAGGAACAATAATGATTGGTTAATGAAGTAACAGCAAAGGTATTTAAATGTAGAAATGGCTTAGCTTTTTTAATAGTCTGATGAAGCATTCGAGAGAATGTGAAAGCGCTTACTGGATGTTTCATTGTTTTTGTTCTTTAGTTCAGTGTGTTTAATAAAAGGTCAAGCTTCTTATTGTCGTGTTGTGCCTCAAGAAAAGGTTATTTGGATTTTGAAACTAAATTTTGCTCAAGGCACTTTACCCTTTGTGCTTGATTCGTTTTGCTAAAAAACAAACTAGCACAGAATACCATTATGAATACCAATCTTAACTATATTCAGCTTTTAACTCTTATAATTATTCACTGAAATTGATACATACACATCTGTGGGGTGTCCTCTGTACTAAATTCCCCAATCCAGTGGTCGAGGATATCTCACTTCTACCTCCAAAGGTCATCAGAATGATGACTGCATTGTTCAACAATGTAGGAGATACCTGCATCACTTGTCAAAGCCCTAGCAATACTATTGCAGGCTTCAGACTTATATTCTGAGACTGAATAGTCCCACTGCAGCAACTGGGCCCATTCCCCTTAACTAGGAGTCCAGTAAAGACTTTGGACTTCTGAACAACCCACCTCTGCATTCGGAAGCACACTCCATCACCAGCAACACCAGACATGTCTGCCATAGCTCAAGCTCAATGTAAAATGAGCATTTCCAGCCAAATGCATTTTGTATCCTGATGTTTTCCCATCAGTTGCATACCTCATGTTTTCTAAGAGTGCACACATTTTGGATTTGCAACACTGGAAAATGTTGCGCATCACTTACCATCGGACAAACACTGTAGGGGAGGGAAAGCACTGATAGGCACTGTGTTTGACTGATGTTAAGCAATGTGCAACAGTGACAAGCAATGCATTTTCAATTTTCACCCCATTATTTTAGTCTTTGTATACAGGCACTTGAGCAAATGTGCTAGTTCCTACACTAACAGCTATTGCCCCAAGAAGGTTGAAAAAACAGTTGTGCCATGTTGTACTTCATTGCTATAATCTACAATGTCACAAAAGAAAAAAAAAAATGTGTACACCCTGTACCATCTGTATTCCACATCTACACGTAATGCCTGCTGCCACAGGATTAGTGACATGATATTCCCTATCTTAGTATTCATTGTAAAGTTCTTGCTGTTAATCACAGTGCAGCACCGCATACTGTGTTTGCACAATGGCCAGTAGTATTAATTGAATGCATCTAGTTTATGTTTGTGGCTGTCTGGATGCTGTCTGCAACCTGGGTGATCCATCCTTCCAGTTTGTGCACTGCTGGGGTTCACGTAAACCAGATGAATTCAGCTAAATGTGTTTGTGTTAAGCAGCACATCAGACAAAAAAAAAAAAGGAGACATAGTTGAAATGGGGAGAAACAATCTATGACAATCCCCCAAACAAATTTTAATGAAGAAAACTCAAGTAAGGGAAAAGCAATGGAAATGCTATCCACATCATACCTCCCAACTGCCCAGAATTTTGCAGAATGTCCAGATGTTTTTATCATATTTTTGGGCTGGTCCTTGTAAAATTTCTGGTTTTCTGGAGAATGACTGAAGATTGAATTTAATACATAATGACATACACTTTAGTTTTATACTTCATATCCTTCAGAAAATGCATGCCAACACATCCTATTATTCTACCTACTTTCTACATTTATGAGAACAATACTGCAAATCTGTCCCTATTTTGGGGCATTTGTCACCCCATTATTTTAGTCTTTGTCCAGATTTCTTGCACTAAAATGTTGGAAGGTATGATCCGCATTCTTATTTCAGGTTTTGCAGCCAGCAGCACTGGTGTGAGGCATGAAATCTTGCTTTTCCATGCAGCACGCCATTACTATGCATTGCACAATGCCAAGCTATGAGCAATATCACATACGTGAAAACACTCCATGTAGGCTCTGTGCAAAACCTACATAGAGTTTACTGAATTCAGGGGATAGATTAACCATGGACTTCATTAATAATTGTATAGGCTTTGCACTAAGCGTACATGATTTAAGTTTGTTAGCATGATGAACATTAGTGCTATTCAAACCTGCATGCTTCTCACTGTACCTACACATTTGCAAGCACCTTTTCATGGCTAGCAAAAATGTTCATAGCCATGGAAAGGTACATGCATGCAGGAACACAGAATGTAAACAAAATGACTTGCTTATAGGCAAAGCTAAGATACAATAATGTACTGTAGCCATGAAATATTAAAGGCAAGTGCAGTGAAAGAATTATGAAGGAGGGGAATTGTACACAAATAATGATGGGTTATACTGCATAATTAATTTAAATGGAAGGGTAAATGAATAAAGTTTACTCATATACTGCAGACAAATATTTTGTTGTGTCAAAGAAACATTTCAGACAAAAATCTTTCCATATTGATGTAATGGTAATTAAAATGTCAAGGACAGTACCAGTGTTGTGCACATTAATTAGAGCAGAGTAACAAATTATGTGATAAGGTTATAAAGTTGCAGTGTAACAAAAGGGAGTTAAATGGGCTATACATGTTAATAAAATTCTGAACTGAGATAACAGTTAGCAAGGACAGAAGATACATTATGGGATGAATGCAGAGATTGCAGTTATTGCATATGATATATAGATATATATATATATATATATATATATATATATATATATATATATATATATATATATATATATATGTATGTATACATATATATATGCAAGTCAACACCAGTGCTGTATTCTCCACCTCAGCTTGTATACACAAGAACAAATGGACCTTACAACTGTAATGTCATGTACATCAGAAATGGTCATGTGTTTGAAAAGAAATGTCAGTGGCACCCATAGCAAAGGGGTTTATCACCTGTAGACATGCAAGTGTTGTATACTCATGTAAATGCAATGCTAACTGGTACTATAATAACATACAACATGTATATGTGACAAATGACAATACAGATAGGTTCATAGGTTCATATGTAGGTACTAGGCAATCTGCCCGAGGGCATTTTTAAGCCTAGCCAGAGTGTGTCAGCTTTCGCCGCCCCATTGATTAATTAACTAAGCCTCTGTCAAGCAAAGCCAATGAAGTGATCCCAGGGGTGTATTTTCTGTTACCCATCCACTCATCAAGGCTTCTCTTGAAGAGTGTTAATGAGGGCCTCTGCCTAATGTAGTTAGGAATTTTGTTCCAAAGCATGGGGAGTCTCTGTGGCAGGAATCTATCCCTCCAGCATGTTCTATTTATTGTTGTGGTGAGGTTTAACTCACTAGAGTACGTGGCTTGCAGTGACTTGGATTTCTTTAGGTGGAGCATGTCCATAAATTTTGAGTTGGACATGGCTTTGTAAGTCAAGCAGAGATCACCTCTGAATATGCCACTGAGTACAGCTGGAGTTTTTTCAGTCGGGCTGCATAGGACATATGTTTGAAGCCAGTAATCCTCTTGGTGAGGTGCTTTTGTGGTCTTTCCAGCTGTTGGAAGTGTATTGTGAGGTACATCCCAAATGGGGCATTATACTCTATGATGGGTCTGATGAGTGACGAGTAGAGGGGCTCTATAACCTTTTTATTTCTAGAAATTAGATGGGCCACATAGAAGGATTTCCTAACTACTTTGGCAATATGATTGTCAAAGGAGAGATTACTATCTACCTGGGTCCCCAGATCTCTTATTACCTCTTCTGTATTATGGGGGCTGCCGCCAATGTGGTAATTCGTGGGTGTTTTGTTTTTCCCAAACGGGATAACTATGCATTTTTTGGCATTTAGCTTGAGGCCATGACTTTGACACCAGGTGTCTTTCTCAATAAGGCCTTTTTGAAGGATGTCTGTGTCAGCCAGAGAGTCAATTATGGTTTCCAGTTTGCAGTCATCGGCAAACTTGGTTAGCCATAGTCCTCCTGTATTTGCCTGTACTTCTGAGAAATATATGCCGAACAGTAGGGGTCCCAGAACCGAGCCTTGCAGGACACCACTTGTGACTGGTTTAGAGTTGGACCTGGAGCCCGCTATTCTTACTGTGTGAGTTCTGTCTGTAATCCAATTGGCAACCAATCTTGTGACGTAGGGATTTATGTTCAGGCTGGTGAATGTTTCTATAATACCCGAGTGAGGAATGGTGTTGAACGCCTTGGCGAGACCAAGGTAGGCTGTGTGAACCACCTTTCCCTCATCTATGGCCTTGGTAACTGTCTCAAAGAAGTCAACCAGGTTTAGAAGGCATGATTTGCCCTTAACAAAGCTGAACTGGGTTGGGTCAAGTGTTTGGAGGTTCCCATTGTCTTTGTTAATGAGTTCCATGATGATGCACTCCATAGCCTTGCAGACTAGGCTAGTCAGGCTTATGGGGCGATAGTTACCAGGGTCAGTTGTGGTCCCTCCTTTGTGGAGCAGAATAACCATTGCTGTGCACCATTCTATGGGCACTTAGCCTGTGGAGAGATTGAGGTTGAACAGCGTGTTTAGGTGAGGGGTTAGTTCGTTCTGTAGTTCGTGCAAGATGCAGCCTGGGACACCATCTGGCCCCATTGATGCTGTGTTTTTGGCTTTTGAAAGAGCTGTTTTCACTTGTGCTTCTGTGATTTCCAGGACACTACACTTTTCCGGTATTGTTGTGGGACCTTTTGAAGGTGAGAGGGAAGTGAAGTTTGCACTGAATCTATCTGCCAGGATGTTGGCAATATCAGTAGGATCAGTATATTTTGTGCTATTTTGCACTAACTCAGAGCATATCTGCAAGTTGCCACTTAGATTCTTGACATAAATAAAGAAGGTTTTGTGGTTATCTTTTGAATCCTTGGCTATTTTTCTTTCGAAGTTATCCTTGGATGATTTTATGAGGGACCTTAATTTCTTACTAATACTGATCAGGGATGTCTTTCCTTCTTGGGTTTTGCTTTTTTTCTGAACTAGTTTCCTCCTTCTGTTGTATAATCTGTTTATGGCAGGGGTCCACCAGATTGGTTTCCTTCTCTTAGGGGAGTGAGTCTTGGTCTTGCTAGGGATGGCACAATCCATGCATCCTTGTAGGTGCTCATAGAGTGCAATTGAAATGGATTCCGCATCTTGGGCAGTGTTATCCTTTAGAGTGGGGGCTGTGAAACTTACCACCTCTGCCTTAAGTAATGTGAAGTTTGCTTTAGAAAAGTTTTTCACTGTGGTTTCCTTGGCTGGGGGTGGTGGTGGGGTGTGGACATCCAGGGTGATTAGTTTATGGTCTGATCTAATCAGTGATGGGTTGATCTCCAGTACAGAACACCTGTCGCCCATGTTAGCGATGACCAGGTCCAATATGTTGTGGCCTCTGGTAGGGGAGTTTACCAGCTGATCCAGGGCATTTGAGTTGATAAATTCCAGGAAGCGCTGAGCCTGGGAGTTTTTACTCAAGTAGTTTTTCCAGTTAATGATAGGGTAATTGAAATCGCCCAATATCAGGGTGTTTGGTAGGACCTTCATGTTTTCCAGTGTCTCCAGAAAGGTGGAGTGGTGGTCCTGGGTCATGGAGGGTGATCTGTATCAGGCCACAATTTGCATTGCAGATTTGCCCGATGTTAGTTGCACATGGATGATCTCAGAGGTATCATGCTGCGCCACTAACCTGGAGGTGTGAGTATACTTGATGAATATGGATACAACCCCTCCTTTTGTGTTTTGGTCCGTGTTCTGTGGCCGAAATGTGTGGTATGAGTTGTACACCAGTAGTGCTGAGTGCTTTCTGGAGCCTTGAACCAGGTTTCAGTTACTACGCAGATGTCAACATTCTCCATATTAGGAGTGCTTTGAGCACATGCATTTTGAGATTTAAACTCCTGGTGTTGAGTAGAATAACCCTCACTTTTTTACTTGTGCTGTTTACGGTGGTGGGTTTGAATTTTGAGCCTTGCCTAAAAAAGGCACTATGGGGGCAGCAAGAGCCTTGGCCAGTATTCGAAAGCCAAGGGGTGACAGGTGCAAGCCGTCTCTTGCGAAGCAACATGGCTTGATGAGCATGTCATCCCAGGCTGACAGACACTGGATCCCCTTTGAATAACACCAGAAGCTTAGCCAATTGTTGAAATTGATCATTTTTTCTTTATACTGAGGTATCATTCTTGGTGAGGACAGGATGCTACTCAGGGTCAGGGTCATACCCGCCTGGGCTACATGATCAGAGAGCTCTTCCATGTCTCTTTTCATGTAGTCCAGGGAGGTACATTTCACATCATTCACACCAACATGAACAATGACAGAGTCATATTTGCACATGTTCTGGAGTGACCTGATATCAAATGACATTATACGATTTCAAGTTTTGCATTGCTAATTTGCAAACATCTCTGACATTGTTATACTGGGCATGCTGACATGGAATTACAGTGAACAGTAACATAACAGCATTTCAACTGCAATAATACATAAGAGAGTATTGTAACAGAGGACCAGTCACATTTATGGAAGTTCTCATCTGCCATTAAGCTGTATAGTACGACAAAAACAGTAACAGTCATAAAGAAATGTCCAGATGAAGACATCAAAGTCAAAGTCAAAGTAAACTTTATTGTCATTCAGATATCACACACATACAAAAACTGAACAAAATCCCGTGTCTCTATACTCAATGTGCAGAAAACATATAGACAATTTTCACAGACATTTACACATTTAACACCTAGATATTACATCATGGACATGCAGGTAGACAGAATAATATTGCACATAATTAGAAACACATTTTAACACTTTTCAAAGCGAACACTTACTCGCATGAGTTAAGACATTGTATATGTACACACATGTAATACAGGGTATAATCCTTTTGTGAAAAGGTAGTGCCTGTGGGCAGTGAATGAAATAATAAACATTCACAAGTCATTTCCGAATAAATGCCAGGACAGATCTGAGAGAGATGCATATTATTCATAGACACCAGAGAAATATGCATATTGATTATGTCATACAGAACACCCTTAAAGAACTTACAGCACTTTCCTATCAAAGGAGAATGGATGCCCTAACTTGTAGGGCAAGGCCTGAAAAAGGTGGCCTCTGACTCTACCACAACTATTGTCTGTTTGTAAGCCACTGCTGTTTGACAGACAGATGTTGCCAGATTCAATCCGCTGCCTATCATACTAGGTCATCTCCAAATGTCTGTATTGACTACAAGTGCCATATCAGCTAGCAATGGAGAGTTTCACAAATAACTGAACTGAATGTGTGCATTAAGAAAGGAGTTATGAATATAACATGAACAATCATATTTAATCAGAATGCTGACGAGGAGCTACACATGTTACTGTCAACAGTGAGAAGTACAATATTAATGCTTCTTTGGCAAGGAAGCTGTTTCCATCATGTAGAACATACACTGTCCCAGAATTGAACCACAGTCTACCTGTGTAGGTATGCTATACAAGCCAGTAAGGAATGCATGTGCCACAGGAGCCGTCACAGCATGACATGCCCCGAATAACCATTTCACGGCCATGCAATCACAACCTGTGATGATATGCAATTGTCCAGCATAAAAATGGTTAAGAATAACTAGACCAAATGGAGTTAATGCAATGTTAATGTGTTCGTATAATCTTGCCCTCTCAGGAATTAGATAACAAACTATGTGACTCTGCTGACTAATGACATGTGGATGAACCAGAAGTTCCACAGTGGAAGGCTTAACATAGCTGCGACACTCCAGCTTTTCTAACTTATTACATCAGATGTATATGATGTAAACAATCTGAGATAAAAAGCATGGTGGTGGCCTCTCCTAGTATAAACTGATACATTATAACTGTAGTGGATGCTATTCATACATTACAGTGTAAGGCCCAACAATGCTAACAGGCACTAAATGTGGAAGTTGAGCACATGAGCATTTTAACAACAGAAAATACATGATATTGTCCAGGATGAATACACCATGATGGAAGAATCTTACAAACTGTGAGATATGTCAGTATGTCAAGGCATCACATTGTGCTATTGCTGCAAGGGATACGTGTGCCTGTAACTGCTGTACTAACGGAACAACATACAGAATGTCATCTCATTCCTTCATGCCAAAGGATAATGCGCCATGCATATGTTATGTAAGGAAAACATAATCATATGTTATCATTACTTTAAATAAAACCATTGGTATATGAGAAATTAGCATATCTTTGTGTAAGAGGAATTAACATCTATATATTTACACAGGAGATATGTTTGACAACAGTGTCAGTGACATGTATAGTGACAATAAGATTGACATAACATAGTCTGAGCATTAATGGCTAGATCTAAACAAACTACCTAAGATAACAAGCTACAGATTACGGCTTGAATCGCAAGTGCCACATTACATGTTGAGGTATAACTGGGATAGAGCACATTGAAATGGATGACATAACCACAGTTTATTAGCTAGATTTTTATGCAAAAAATGGCTGACGTCCACAATAACACTGTACAGCTATGCATCATATATGTATTTGAAGATTACTATATACAGTATGAGGGTGAAAGACGCACTCACAGCTGGCCTCAAACATCCTATATATGTAGTAACACAATGTACAAAGCACAGTATCAAAGCCACACAACACAGGAGATTTTGCATTTCATCTGTGAGATACTGTGGTCATGGTACAATTATATAATCATTGTGTGACCAGAAAGTTATTTTCCCTATGGATGTTAGGATTTGCTTATTGCACCAGTGTGCCATTGTAAATCCATCTCATAAATAGAAGATTACGTAAAGGTTGTTGTGAGGTGGCCAACAGCATATGACAGAGATCACAGAATCACAGTCACACTATTTAAGCAGGGATGGATTCATACACTTTACCTCTCCCATTACAAAATATATACAGCACATTATCAACAGTCAGTGCCACAGGACAATAAAGACTACAACTGAATCATAGATCATCTATGAAGCATTCACATCAGCAGTGTATTGCCAAGGAGATGTGTCTGGTAAAATGACTTTTACAGCCATGTGGTGCTGTAAATGTTGACCCTGCAAATATGTGAAAACCAGTCCTGATTTCTTTGTGGTCACACACTTGTAGGAGATAAACATTGCTGTATTTGTACCCCTTACCTATGTATTTACACATTTTAGAGAACAGTATCAGAAGTGCAAGCACCACAGAAGAAGAGTGACAATTCACTTTAGAAAGAATTACCTCATCAGTGTGTAGCATCAGGGATGTAGGCAGAGAATTTAAGTTTGTAATAGTGTGCTCTTATTACTGTCCCCATACCACCTACCATTCAAAAAATGAACATTCCCTACCCCCAACTTAACAAATATTTGCATCACTTTCTCTCTAAACCATTAAATAGATATTTTTCAATCTATGAAACTCTTATTGGAAGCATTAAATTAGACAGTTGTGGACATAGTATGACCTAAAAAGCCATGCTTTCTCAAGTAAGGTATAGAAAACTTGCACTCAGTAGAGTACAAAAAGTATGTCTAGCTACAGCCTTGTGTTGCCAAGTAGTTGAGGTTTTGAAAGGTGGGATAAGGGGATGGTGGTGGTAGTGTGGGTTTCCTCCGGGTGCTCCGGTTTCCTCTCACATCCCAAAGACATGTTGTAGGTGGATTGGACACTCTAAATCGGCCCTAGGTGTGAGTGTGTGCATGTGTGTGTGCCTTCTGTGGAAGGTTGGGTGCCAGCTTGAAAACTCAACACCATAAAAATACTCTACTGCCAATCATGAGAGGACAGGTGATCCGCTGTGGCAACCCCTAACCGGGAAAAAGCCGAAAGAAGAAGAAGAGAGTCATCTAGCAGTTTAAAACATTTATCCAGAGCAGAAGTTGATTGAGCACATGTTCACTTAACTGTAAACAGCTGCCCCACACACATACACGCACACAGGATCTCCATATCGAGCCCCAAACCTCGCACCGATCTAACTACACAATGTAGAGAGCACATTATTAGCTGCAAACACCACAGGACAATCTGACTCTGAAGAGAAGAGAGTACACTTTTGTTAGGATAACCTCATCACAGCACAATATGTGTTTCTGAGAAGATGCTTCTATAAAAGTTGGAATAAGGGAACTGTGTGCAGGTTGAAATGTATTCTCCTTATGGAAGTAATACAGAAACAAGTGGATCACTGAACCTTCTACCTATCTAGTTACATAATCTAGAGTACCATGTTAGTTACAAGCACCACAGAAGAAGTTAGACTTTGAAGGGAAGAGTGGACTTTTGCCAGGATGACCTCATCAGGGTGTTTTAAAGGGGATGTTTCTCTAAAACGTGGAATAAGGGAGCTGTGTGCAAATTTAAATGCATTCCTCTTAGTGGAAGTGGATATAGCATAACGTACTACATACACACGTTTCCCATGTTGAGCATCAAACCTCCTATCAATCTAGTTACACAATGTAGACAGCTCTGCACTAGTCATATGTTTAACAGGAAAAGTCTGTCTCTGAAGGGGATAGACTGCACTTTTGTCAGGATGACCTCACCATTGTGATGCTTAGAGTATGTTTCTCTAAAAGTGGGATAAGGAATCTGTGTGCAAATTTGAGTTCATTCTCTTCAAGGGAAGTGAATACAGCACAAAGCATTGCACATGCACAAATTTCCCATGTTGAGTTTTGAACCTCCTGACTATCTAGTTGCACAATCTAGAAGGCACTGTATTAGTCATAAGCATCACAAGAAAAGTCTGACTTGTAAGGAATTACTCATTCATGCCATTTTTGTAAGGATGACCTCGTTAGAGTTTTTCAGAGAGGGTTTTCAGTAAAAAGTGTGATGAGAGAGCTGTGTGAAGAGTTAAATGCATTATTCTCAGGGGAAGTGGACTCAGCATCAAGCATTATACATAGTCACACAGACACACACAGACACACACACACAGACACACACACACACATACACACACACACACACACACACACACATTTTATCATCCATCTGGATTTTAACCTTTAGAGCATTGCAAAACTATGCCTGAGAACTATCTAAGCATATCATATAGGAACTCATACATCTGATAGCTAATATTACCCTAATGACCAGTATAATCTTTACATCCAACTCCAGCTTGTTGAAAAATACATTAAACTGAATAAACATTACTAAGCACGCCGGCACAAAGCAAAACAGAAAAATGCAGCTGAAGGCAATAAAATCACAAATTATTGCCACAAACAGTGTTCTTCCATTTAGTCTTAATGGCATTTGTTTCCTGAAGCCAGCAAATGCCCCAGTGGAAGAATAATAATACAGAAGGGACAACATACATTGACAGGGTAAGATGGATGCAGGGGCAAAGAAGCTTATGACATAAGAAGGATAATTTTGCTTATAACAATATGTAGCCATCAAGTATACATAAAATAGTGTACCAAAAGCAGTCAGTAGCGATTCATTAATGGCTGGATTAGAACCCTTGAAATTAGTCAAAAATCTACATATACATGTGACCATTATCTTGTCATGCGACAAAGGAATTATTCCTTCATGCCATTCAAATAAACACAAGTGAAGCACTGTGACAACTTATGGAAGTTTAAGGGACAAACAGAGAGAGACAGACAGACAAATGCAGAGAGGAATAGCAACAATATGCTGTGTGGGACGTGGGGAATCTTCACTAATCTGTCATTTTCTGTATAATGCAGGGCTTGCCATACTAAGAAATAAGGGGTAAAACAGTGCAACGAACATAAAGACACAAGCAGGATAAGGCTGGCTAATAAGTCTCCCTGTTGGGTCTGCAATGTTTTTACAAATGATGACTTGCTGCACTATTCAAATTGTATGGTACTGAAATATATATGAAGACAAATGCACACATTTGCAGTTAAATATGTGGTAGGTATATGAAATGTCATAAATTAAGAAATTGACCTACAGCTGTAATCAAACCCATGACACTATGCAAAATCATCAGTTTACAATCAGGGTAATTATTTTAACATGCCACAGAAGAACTCACATTTCATTATATCCAGTGACCTAAGAATTGTTACACTAACTGTTTCACAGCAGTGGCTTTAGTTTGCCTTTACTCTGGATTCCCATATCATAGCAGATTTAAGTGCATTTGAGTGAAAGTAACCAGATCACTGCAAATTAAAATGAGGTGAGTAATACAGGTTGGGATATGCTACATGCATACTTCACAGGACATATCTGTCCTAAACAAAGTTAAGATGTGTGATGAGTCATGGTGATTATAACAAAAGTATTGTGTCTATCATACATATGGAAGTGAATTTTACATTAAATATCATCATTGTCATATTTAAGAAATTGGGCACATATTAGATTAAGGTTATATATAAAGTATTAAAAACACATGCTAAATAGAAAAGTTTATGCAATCATTACTGGTATATTGTTTGCAAAAAACATGTTTAACATTATCACCTGCCTTTATTTTTACAGTCCTAATCAAAATGTTGATAGAAATGGGATTCTGAGATCCTTTGTAAAAGTATCTTTTAGTGGGATCCAAAATCCTCACCACTTATGGTCTTTATCTAAACTCACTACACTCACACCTTGTGCCACAGAGATAGGCATGAGGAAGGTAGAATTTCTCCACTCAGTACTAACTAGAGTACTGAGAAAAGTGAAATGCTGTCAGGCTTGTTTGAGCTACCTAAGGCAGTCTAAACTAAATGTTTCACTTTTTCCAGTTAGTGAACCATATTTGTGTACTATCAAGTGGACAGCAAATGCAAATTGAAATAAAAAAATACATATTGTGAATAATTGCAATGTGATCTCTGAACAGGAGTCAAGCAATGCATTATCTGCCTTATTTTTCTCAGTTCAATTCAGTTACACATTATGCCACAGACAAAGTGACTTGACTTGTGTATTTTCTTTACCGAGTAATATCCAGAGTGCTGACAGCTGCACAACTGTGTTAGGCTTGTTTCAGCTACATAAGGCAGCCTAAACTAATTTTTTCTCTTTTTCCCTTAGACAGTGAGCCATGCTTACACATTGCTGAGTGGAGTGTAAATGCAAAAGGCATTGTATAAAACAAAAGCATAGAAAAAAAGCTGAAATGAAAAGTTAATTCATACATAGGGTATACCTTTCAATGACCAGAGCAAGAAGTGCATTACAGTGACAGATTCATTCTTCTCACATCTCCTTGCCACATCAGAACTTTAATTTATGTTACACATTATCAGGACTGGAGGTACTGCCAAATAATAGTAATGCAGCAAACAGCAGTTCACATGTTGTTAGCAATTTTGGCAACAATTTATTTTCAAAGATTAGCACAATGATATCACAAAATGCGGGTAAATATGTATTCAGACCACTCATTTTAAAGTTATAGCTTCACTGTATTAGAATCCTACATTAGCTT
Organism: Protopterus annectens; assembly: GCF_019279795.1. Taxonomy (NCBI): domain Eukaryota; kingdom Metazoa; phylum Chordata; order Ceratodontiformes; family Protopteridae; genus Protopterus; species Protopterus annectens. Next base: position 1,221,303,743 of record NC_056733.1, on the reverse strand, counting down.
TCTTATGTCTCTAAGATCACTGCACTTAACCCTCGAGCCACAGCAAAGTGAACTGGAAGGTGCATTTTCTTCACTGAATACTATACAGATGGCTGCTGATCACACTGAAGTTTTCATTATTTTCCTTAGGCAGTAGTTCACTTATTGGGGACCACTGCCAGTCCATAGTGTGTAATGTCAAATGGTGTGAAAAGGAAGAAAAGAAAAAAAAAGTACTAAACTAGAGGAAACATTATAAAAAAGGAGTATTCACTTGACACAATTCAGATTCTTACCAGTGGGTGCCACACATTATACTGTGAAGATAAAAATGAGGTTACCTATATTCAATATATGACCTAATATCAATTTACATTACAGAAGCAAAAGAAAAAAAATTACTGACCTTTGTCCTGTGTAATTTGTGTTAAGGTGTTTAAGGTATGGATGATCATGATACTACTAGCAGGACAGATAATATTTCCTCACACAATGTAAAATAAAACATTTGAACACTGTATATCTTTGCTTCTCTGTATTTTGTGAACATCATTCAAAGCTTTATGCTTCTGTATCAAGACTGCTATGTTTTGATTTGCAGTTGATACATGTTTCAATGAGTAATCTGATTTCTTAGAATTCCAGACACCATTTTATTCAGAGACAGAAACTGTTTTTATAAACAATTCATATCTACGTTAAGAATGTTCCACCCCTAAAGCAGTCAGTGGTAGTCACAACATTTCTTGTCAGTATCTTCTACATTAATGCAGCAATCATACTAATCATTCACACTTGCATATCAAGCCCCTGGCAGGTAGCACTTCTCAGTGCTTATCCTTGCAGAGGTAGGGCATGTGCATGCAATTATGTAAGTCCTTACACCATGTTTACATTCCCTACATTTAGTGCATATTTTGGAACTCATGAATGCTATTGAGGTCACACATCATTTGCATATTCAGAGTGCTTACATGGCAGAATCAGCATTATATCAAGGTAATCATGTATGCAAGGAAATGTGTATCATGGTAGGAGTGAGTTTTTATCCAGAGAGCTAAATGTTGCTAATTGCTTGCAAAACATGTTTTTAGTGTCACAACTAACTTTATCTAAAGGTAATTTGCTGTGTTCTTACAAGATGCTGTATTTCAGACTTAGTGAATGACTGTATTTCACAATACACCCATAGCGAAGTGTATGCATAGTGGTGGTGGCATAGGCATCTATATCCATTCATAGAGTGCATAAGTAAATAGAAGGCTAACTGCACTGAAGAGCCACTTTGTGTGTCTAATACCGCAAGGTCAGAATCGACCCTTATAAGCTTGTGCCTATGAGGTGAAGACCTTAACCCTTATGATAAACCCACTTTTGTTACATTACAGAAGTTTGTGAAAAATATAAAATGACATTATGGAACATTTTAAAAGTCCATCTGGCAAGTATGTCACTTTTTGTCAAGGACAGGGCTTTGAAGTTTGTAATCCACAAATGTGTTAAGGCTGTAATATATAACTGACCACGCTCCACATAAGTGCACATCCAAGAGTACTTTACTAATTTGTATGGAAAAGTATACACTGCTTTGGTTAATCCTGCAATATATGAATCAGTTACACAGCTGTCGTCCTTACAAGACCTGCACACACATTCTATTTATTTCCTTTCTGTTTTGGGGTGGGGGCTGTATTTACTTCTGTGTATTAATATGGAGCTTTAATTTTTTTAATTATTTTGCATGTTAATGCTGGTTCTGACATGGAGGACAATACCACTGGTTATAATGCAGAACTTACAAGTAGGCAATACAATTCAATAACTCATACTCATTTCTTTGGTGTTAGGCATGTCCTCATGGTTTCTCCCCACCACTACTCTGTGCCAATGATGGATGACTTTGTGTTGTCCTTTGCACATGTTCAGTGCTGTTATAGCTGCATATATATGGGGAAAGTAAAATGCTTGATGCACATTATTGTGCAGCAAAGTCCATAAGTGGATATTCCAGACATAATCACACAGTATTAGTGAGATTTCTGTAGAGGGAATAGATGACTCATCTTAGGAACATATAACTACTTGCATATGGAACTAGGCAGTCTGATGTTTTTTTAAACAGGTTTCACTCTTACCTTGACCCTCAGATGAGGGTGGAATAGATTTCATTATTACTATACTGTTCCTATATCTGCCTGGTTTTGCTGCACAAATTTCTGTGCCCTACAGTCCATGAAAAATCAAATGGGATATAACGATCCCTCATCTTCTTGGCCAAGGTCTGACAGCAGCAGCAGCAGCAGCAGCAACAACACCTTGATTTAAAGCCTGCTGCACATACAGCATAATAGAAGCAGCAACCCGCAACATGTTTTTTTTTTTTTAATCATGCTGTATTCCAAGGAGTTTTGTGTACAGGACAAAAGCCTTCACAGAGAGTATGATTGCTTTATAGTTTCCTGAATATATCCATCATATCTTCTTCATGCTGTTGATAGCATATTCTGATATTTGTCTTTGTTTAGTGCCTCTACACATCATGCAGAATTATTTAATGATTACCAAACACTGTGCTATCATGTAGAGGTTAATGAATCTGGTCTTAATTCTATTATAACTACTGCTATCTTGTGTATGTCACATCTTGACTCTAATGACAATTAACATTGTCATGCCTGTAATTTACAATGTTCCACTCAACACCCTAAATGGTACCTTTCCTTAATGCAACTTGAATAACATACCTGCCTACCACTTTAATACAGGTATCTATATCTTTACTCAAGATTATCAATATTTATAGCTGTTTCCCTACAAATAAACAATATATTCCATTTCAACATAACATTGTGAGTTTACCAGTGTGATTCTGCCAGTGTGAATGTATACTTTCATTCAGTATACTTTTACGTAATGCAAAACAGTTCAGCATGCCACTGTCTGTCATTTTTTTAATTAATTCACTGTCAAAGATGGCATAAAAGTTTAATTTATCGCTGTTACCTTCCATTGTATCTAGCATTACATTGTACTCACCCGCCTGTCCTCTTCTGAAAAGGGGTCTTGCATCCACATAGATTTGCCTGGTCAATAAATTTCTATATATACATGTGTAGATATATCATTATATAGTCGTATATATATATATATATATATACACACACACATAGACACATGTACGTAGACACATATACATAGACATACATATACATAGACACACAACACACACACACACACACACACACACACACACACACCTGCATGCGCATAGCACTTCTGGTGATGACTGCTATAACAGGTAGTGAGTTATGTGGCCAGGATGAAAAGTGAGGCCTGACCTACTTTCAAGTGTGCATTGTATGCTAACCAAATGCTGACATTCATGACTGGATCCTTTTCAACAATTTTCACATTTGCATAATGCTAATACTTATGTGACACTGCACTAGTAGTACTTTATATATCTTTTACAAATTACATATTCATTTCTCAATAGAGTTTTTTTTTTATTTTCTTCCTTTTTTCAAATACCTGGGAATCAAGGCATCTTTCATTTACTTTGCCATTGCTGTCCTATCTGGCTCTGTACTTTGATATTGAGGTGATATTGCCATGTGTCATGTTGTTATAGGATGCAACACACTGTGAACACATAGTACACCGTCTCTAGTGCTATTAGAAGCATGCAGGCACTTTATATAAAATGAATAAAATTAAAAAAAAAAAAAAAACCATACAGGCACTGAACCTACATGTTTAGGTTTGTAAAATCATATGCTGAATTGTGCTACAATGTCTACACTTGATTTGGCTGTTTTCCCCTATTGTTGATTCTGAGATGACTACAGTTTTTTACCAGATATGGTTTGACAGGATACCCTACATCATCAATAGACATTCTTGAAGGATAAGTTCTGTGTCAGTTGCATGGTATGTAATTTGAATGCAGGCTTTAGAATCAGGTCGTCTATGGGGCTGTTTGCAAAACTGTTGCTCATGTAGTCAGTATGATGAAATATTACCTGGTAGTTTACAGAATAGTAACCATTTATGTTCAGGTGACAGCCTATATCATCCATAGTAGGTCTATATCTCTATGTTTGTCTCATTCACAGTACCAAATAAACTCGGTAGGCTGATGACACTGTATAAGCCTTGAATTAGGTGTAACCTCAGGTATCTGTATATATAGACTCACATGGACCAGCAAACAGTTCCTGAACTTGATAACTCTAATGGCTTAGAGGGATAGAGTCTTCTCTACAGCCCAGGATACATGAGTTCAATTAAAAGCTTGAGCACTTTTTGGAGCTGATGTGGGAGCAGGAGGAGGAAAAGGATGAAGAGACTTGCCTGCTTTCTTTTCTCAGTGGGGCAGGTAGGAAAGCATCTGCTCAGAAATGCTGTACATTGCAGGATTCCTAGAGGTGACTGGCAATCTCACAGAAGTGCTCTTTACATGAAGAAGGCTGCATCATATGTTGCGGTATGGCAACACATCTCAAGACCAAGTCTATACCCACCTGAGGAATTATGGGAATGTGTTATTTGACTGAATGATGATTCAGTCTTTAAACTTCACATAGAAATATTATTTGTCTATATTTCTTTGTTTCTTTGTGTCAGGAGTCTGGTAGTTGTTGCACTTTGTGTTTGCAGTGGTGGTGTTTCTTGAGTAGGATTTCTTAATCAGAACATGCTTGTGTGGTTAGGTATGGATTGATATAACTTAGGTTTTTAGTATCATATGTAAATACTAGGCAATCAGTCTGCAGACCATTAGATGCCTAGCAAAAAAAGCATGTTTTCAAAAGTTATCTCTGGCTTCAAGGAGGGCAAGATAAGATAGTCTGGAGCAGAATTTGAAGCTGTCAATCCAATTATCTGGATTCATTTTTAAGGTGGCAAGGGTGGACACTGCTAGACATGTAGTGGGAATTTTTTCCAGAACTGAAGAATATGCCAGGATGTGAATGTATCATTTTTTAAATCTGATGATGGAGAGATAGTTCCTTTAAAAGTGTATTTGAGGTACCATTAGTTCTGAGAAAGAAGACAATCTCAAATAGGATTGGATCTTTCATGGTAGAAAAGGCTAGGCAAAGATGTCCACACTGGAGTCTGTAATACAGTGAGGACAGAGAAGGGGACTAAGATTCTCTCTTGAACAATAAAATATTTGAGGCCAATGTTCTTTTTAATTGTGGATCTCCAAGGTCTCTCAAGTTGTGTGATATGTTTAGGCAAATAAATCCGGAAAGGTACATTATATTGAATAACTGGTCTGATGATATACATATGAAGGGGAAATTAAGAATTATTTGGATCTATTAGAGATGCCTTTGGAAATTAGATGAATCAGATAAATGAATTTCTAAACTTCTGTGGAGACAATATGGTCAAATGATAAGGAATTTTCAACAAAGGAGCCTAATTCCCTTACAACAGTGTCTGATTTGAGGGGTTCATCAAATAACCTATATGGTATGTTAAATTGTTTTGTCTACTAAAATGAACTATGCTCATTATCCTTGTACCAATTGTTAATATGATCTAACCCATGTTGCAGCAATTATGAGTCAGCTGAGGATCAAATAACAACACCCAATTTGCAGTCATCTGCAACATTAGTTAACCATAGGCCAGAGGTGCCAACTTGAAGATCTGAGAAATCAATGCCAAATAGGAAAGGGCTCAGTCCTGAACTCAGTGGTACACCACTGGAAACTGTTTAGCATTTCTAAGTGGCACATGTGACTCTAACGTGAGGGGTTATTTCAGACAGCCAATCAGCTATCCACTGCACAATATAAGGATGTATATTTATGTTTACAAGTCTATCAATAATACATGCATGAAGATTAGTATCAAAGGCCTTTGCCAGGTATAGATATGCCATATGCATTGCATAACTACTATCTGCTGTTTGGTTAATTTTTCAAAATAGTAATGAGGTTAAAGAGGCAGGACCTTCCTTTGACAAAGCCAAACTGATGATGGTCCAGGGTCCAGGATTTTCAATGTCCAGATTAATGAGGTCTGAGATAATGTGCTCCATAGCTTTACATATGAGGCTAGTAGTGAGACTAATTGTTCTATAGTTACCAGACTCTGGTGTTGGGCTGCCCTTATATAATAGCATTACAGTGGCTGTTTTCTGGGCTTCAGGAATGTATCTAGTGGAGAGGCTTAGATTAACAAGGTTAAGCAGGTGTTCAGAAAGGCCATATTTATCACTGATAATCATCAACTGGTATGGATGAAGCATTCTTAGTTTTTGAGAGAGATGCAAAAACATATTCCATAATAATTAAAGGGGGTGGCTGGGACTGTGGAATATGTGGGATGACTATAATAATGGGTAGATTAAAATGTGCACTAAATTTGTTAGCTGGGATATTAGCTGGTTCCTTTGGGTCAGAAAGTGTAGTATTATTGTGGACTAGCTCCAAACATTGTTGAGTGATAGTTCTTAAACTCCTGACATAGTTAAGGAAGGATTTGTAGTTATTTTTGGTTTTAGTGGCTATTTTAAGTTCATATTCAAGGTAAAGCATGTAATGGTTCTCATAAGGTCTTTGTTCATTTGCTTAAGTCTGCTCTTCAGGTAGGTAGAATTTGACATTTTACAAACATTAAGCAGTAGCTTTCTCTTGTTATATAATGTATTTCTATGGGGATCAAAGACATTTTTCATAGCTAGGTATATAGACCAAGCGTTAAAAACATCTTCATTGACTATTCCCCATTACTAAAGGAATCTTGGGATTTTTTGAGTGGGGTGATGGATGGATTATACAACAATGTCCTGGTGTTTGTGTGTATTGATGTTAATAACTTGTACACCACTATCCTATACAAAAGAGAGGTTGACTGGTTTTATCAATATTTGGCATTACACACTGAAGTAGGGAACAATAAAAGCATCACTTTGAGTTCACTTATGGACATTTTCCTTAAAAATAATTTCATCAGATTTGAAGGGCAATTATTTAGACAAACTAATTGTGTCGCCATGGACGCTGCATGCACACCAACTTTTGCCAATGTGGTCATGGCTTTTTGGGAAACTAATGTGTTATTCACTTCAGAATTCAAGGATTGTTGGTGGCTCTACAGACGTTTTATAGATGACATCATAATTTTTTGGGTGGATTTAGTTGACAGGTTGGATATATTTCTCCAATTTCTCAACTCCTCCACTGATTTTTTGGAGTTCACCATGACTGTGGATCCAGAACAAGTCAATTTCTTGGATGTAACCTTGACTAAGAATAGGGTTGATAAGAGATTTGAGTCTAACTTGTACAGGAAACCTTCTCATTCCAACTCATATTTGCATTTTTCAGAGTTGGCACCCTACTCATCAGAAAAAAATATATTGTCAAGGGGCAGTGTGTAAGACTTGCCAGGATGATGAGGGAGGATGTCCAGTTTTTGGTTGGATGTACAAAACTGTTTGACATGTTTTACAGAAGAGGTTACCCCCAAGATTTCTTAAATGAAATATTTGACAAAGTGAAGAGAAAGAGACAGGTTGGGTTTTACAAGCCTCTTTTGGGTTTCACTAGTACACCTACAGTCAGTCATGATGTACAAGACAAAGGAAATGTTGGCTACAGCAAAGCTTTGGTTTTGCCTTATAATGGACATTTTAGGGAAATCAAATTTGTTATGGAAAAGTTTTGGTCTTTTTTCAAACATGACCCGGAGGTTGCCAGTAAACTAGGTGAAAGGCCAAACATAGTATATAAAAAACAAGCTTGTTTAAAACTATGACTGAAAGGAGTTTGGGGAGCTCCAATAAATGTTAAATGAGTAAATGTGGACACTGCACCCAATGTAAAGTGATGTTGGAGGGTGCAGAAGTTTTTATATATAGATATGGAATGATTAAGTTACAAAAGAAATGTAATTGTGACAGTAAGGGGGTGGTATGCGCCCCAGTATGTAATGACTGCACCTGTTTTTATATAGGTAAGACTATCAGGCACTTTAGATATCGAGTTTATCAACATGGCTATGACATCAAAAAGAAGGATGAATGCAATGCCCTTTTTAGACACATCAAAATGTATCCTACACGCTCCTTTAAATTTATTGTCATAGAAGGTTTGGCCCATGACCCCCAGGGGGGTCCTAATGACATCATTTTAGAATTTATTGTGTTAAAGTGGCAACTTAGAGTCAATGCTGGGCGACATCCAGGACTAATGATGTTATCTCTATTTCAAGCTTTTTAAAGTTGAATTCCATGTTAGCATTATAGTTGAAATGTCATGACTAACTTGTGTCATGTTTTTATTTTATATTTATGTGTTGTGCTTGTGCATCATTAAATTATTATTTTTTATTTTTTTGTGAGTTGCACAATTGTCATAGTTGTATGCATTTTGTTTTAATAATTAATTGGGAATATGGGAGTGTGTCTTTCTAGTACATAAACGCGTTTGGGAATTTGTTGTTTTTTTATTCTGAAGAAGTCAAGACATTGTGTGGATGAAAGCATTAACTCTGTATCAGTATTAAATTCAGTGTTCCTTTTACTCATAGTGGTCATGTTTTTTTTTATCAGTGAATACTAGATCAAGGATATTCTGGCTCTCAGTAGGATGGTCAACTATTTTTGAAAGACAGTTACCATTTATAAAGTAAAGGAAGTGCAGGGCATGCTGCCCATTTCCAGTGTAGGTCAGGCAGTTTATTAATGGATAGTTCAAATCTCCTAGTAGATAGTTTTGGATTTTATGGGAATTTCAGCTAACGTGTTAAGATAAGTTTCATACTCAGAAGGGGACATAAAAGGTGTTCTATAGCTAACACTGAAGTGGTAATCTGTCTTGCTTATGGTGATTTGGATTTCTAGAAGTTCAAATGTGGTGTCCCACAGAATCTGTCATGAGTGGTTGATATCCTTGATAAATGCTGATACTCCCTTACAATTGGCAGTAGGTCTGAAGAAATCCATCCATCCATCCATCAATAACCTCTTCATCCCATTTTTGCACAAAGGGTCAAAGTATCACTTCAACAGCGACAATCACCTGGAGCCAAGATTTACACTGCTGAGTGTCCAACCCTGTCACTGTTGTTCTTTCATATCACACTTGCATGTGCTCTCACTCCTATGGCCAATTTGGAGTGTCCAGTCTACTTACTGCATGTCATTGGAATGTGGGAGGAAACCAGAGCACCAATTGAAAACCCACAGAAACACAAGAAGGATGAAAAGACTCCACGCAGAAGCCATCCCATCCAAGAATCGAACAAGGGCACCTCTTCCTATAATTTAACAACACTATCTACTGCACCACTGTTCCACACCAAAGGCTTTAGCCATTATGCAAAAGACTTGGTAAGAGAGGTACTGACCACCTCTAGCAAAGCAGCAAGGCTTGTCAGCCATCTCATCCCAAAATGACCCATATTGGCTTCCCCCTAGAATGACACCAGCTACATAGCTAGATATCAAAGTCAAATATATTGTCTTTGAATGTAGTCATCATTCTTGGTGATGCAAAATAGAACTCAAGACCAGTGTCTTTCCTGATGCTGACACATGCATAACAAGCTCAGTCATTCTTTCTGCATGACTCTCTGGGTAGAGCAGCTAAAGTCATGAGCATGGACCACTATCAGGTTGTAATCATATTTGCTAGGTTGGAGGGATCTAAGAGCCCTTTTTCCATGCTAGAAGCGGGCTCCAGAAAGACATCTGTCATCTTATTCTTATCCAGCTTGATGGGATGGTGCCCATATGCCTTACAATAGGGTCCCCTATTATCATGGTATGATGCAGTCTCAGTAGACCATAAAGGCTTGGAGTCTGCACCCTTGTGACTCTCACAGGTATGTATCCTAGGTGAAGGTATGAAGGGGGAAGGCTGGTGCTGCTGGTTTAGTTTCTGGTTTACTGAAATTGCTATGATCTGATTATATTTTTGTTTAGGCAATCTTGTTTTAGTTTTTTAACTTAACTTTTGAGAGGAATAGCAAAATAGGAAAACAATGTTTCATAGTTTTCATAGAGAAGGAGCTGTTTAATTACCTAAACATCATTTATCATCATAATCAACTTCCTTTCCCATTTTCTACACAAGGCTGGGGTTTTGCATGCACTGTCGTTATTTCTCTAAATTCAATGCCACTCTCCTACTTTCTTCGACAGTCATGCCTGACTGTCACAGATGATTTTTCTTTATTAGAATCCATCCATCTCTTTGCTATGCACCATAATTTCCTATTTCCTCCTTCCTCTCTGTCCAAAACCTTCTTCACTAGATTGCCATCAGCTTTCCTGCATATGTACCTGAAGCACTGCAGTATGTTCTCTTTGAGATTCTGTACAACTTAAGATAGTTTTGCTTCTGCTCTGATGTTCTCATTTTTCATCAGTCCCTCACAGTGTATCGTACTTCCCATCTCAGGCACTTGATCTTCATTGCTTCTAGCTTTCTCAACATTTCTGTCTTCACTGCCCAGATTTCTGTGCACTAAAGTAATGCTGGTTGCAGCACTGTTTTGTACAGCTTACCTTTTAGGTTTTTTGACTTTCTTCTGTCACAAAGACTATCCCTGATGCAGTTGACTGCAGCCCCTCAGATTCTAACTCCTCAGTCAGACTTCTGTTCTCTTCAACCACGTCTCATAATCCTTGAAGCTGCTAACCTGTTCCACTATTTCCCCTTCTATCTCATTTCTCTTCTTCTGATTTCTCCCACTTGCAGCCATGAAAACTATTTTATCTGTGCTCATTTTCATCCCAAGTGCCTTCAGTTTTGCATTCCATTCCCCTATCATTTGCTGAAGTTCTGGTTCAGAGAATGATTGCGGTGCGACATTGTCTGCATACAGCAGCTTGGTTGATCTATCTGCTTCATACAGCAGTGGGCTCAGAGTTGATCCCTGATGCACCTCCACTCCAGTTGAAGCCCCACTGTGAGTCTAAACACTGTTCATACTTGTGTCTTTGGGTCCCTGTACATAGTCTGCACTAATTCTACCAGTATTTCCAGGACTTCAAACCATTGCAGGATTGCACAAATCAGCTTTCTTAGGACCTCATCATATATTTTCTCCAAGCCTAGCCTTGTTCTCCCTCCTCTTCTCTAACTTCTTCTCAAGTATCTCACTGCAAATAAAGGGTAGGTTCTGCTGAATTGATCTCGCTCCGAACTGTTCATCTCCCATCTTATTTCTACTTCTCTATGTGCTCGCTGAAACACCTGCACAGTTGGATAATTTGCAAAATAGAGAACCACTGAAATGTGTTTTTTCAGGTCTGCTCAGAAAAGAATAGGCACTAATAGCATTCCTGCTTCTTAAGTACCCTTATTTGTTCTGTTATTCTTTTAAACAACTCAGAATAAACACTTCAGTTTAGGAAAAAAAATCTAGATTCATAAAATTGGGTACTATAACATGTCATTAGTCTAAAGAAAGACTGAGTGAGAGAGAGAGATCATATAGGAGTGTATAGCAGTGGGTGATGTCAGTTGTAGAATAAAAACAATGATTAAATAATAAATGGGTGTCAGAAGAAGGAGACAGTTGCTGATCATGTAGAACATTAGCTAATTAGCAACTGGTCAGGAATCAATTAAGGAATTTTACATTCAGATAGCTAAAGACTTAGGAATCCATAGTAGAAGGAGAAAATATTGAGTTCAATATGGACTGAGGAGAACTAATGAACTGACCAAGTATATATCTAGATGGTCTAAGTGTAATACAGCATTGTAAGTAAGGACACATGGTGTGGAAGTTGGTACACAGCCTGTAGGACTGAGATCCCAGAAGGTGAAATAGATTTGTAAAAGAGTATGCCTAATGTGCTCATATCCTGCATTTCTCATTTGTATGACGAAAGATGGGAAGATAACAAGATATAGGTCAATGTAATGCAATTAGACAGAAGAGAAAAGGCACAATAGTTTGAGGAGCAGTATTTGATCAGGGAATAGGGGGGGGTAAGTATGGAGAAAGTAAGATTAGAGAGGAATCACTAATAACATGACACAAATATACACAGGAACCAGAAAGACCATGCTAGCATAAAACAAATTTACGTATTGCAGAAAAAGAAACAAGAGAATGAAACACCATGATATATGGGGACTAAATATTAAGATGAAAGGAAAAAAGAAAATAAGGAAGCATGGTTTGTAATGGACAATGTCAGAAGAAAGAGATGGGCCAAAGAGGCAGGAGGAAGACTAGACAGTCAGGCAGCTTAGATAAGATGACCGCATATATGAAAGACAGACTCAAAAGCAGTGCAGAAAGAAGGAATAGATTAGTCAAAGTGTATAACAGAGCTAGCACAGATAGCCTAAGAAGGAATCCCAGTGACCAGTAACAAGATCACAAGGATTCTCAGGTGGGTAAACTGAACTGAGTGGACAAGTGACAGAATTGTCCATGGTCTGAGATTATGCAGGTGAAGACAAGATGTGAGAAAGATCCTCATGAGCATTAATGGCTGGCTAGATGGAACCCCAGCAGAGGCACAGGGAAGGACATGGAAGTCAAGGCATACAGATTACTGGAATTTTCTTTTGCTTTTATGGACATACTATCAGTGCCAAATGCAAACAAGGAAGGAGAAAATCCAGGAGTACAATTCCTGGCTCCATAAGCTAATTAATAAGCTGAGACATTTGCTAGTGGGTGATTGTGAAGAGATATGACTAAGTCAGAAACTCTGTGTCACCAACATACTTCACCTCTCTCCTGGTAGGACAGCCTTGATGAAATCTGGAACACAAAGATATACCTGGGCAATTATAACATTAAAGGTGGAAACGGGTAGAGAACATAATGGCTGGTGGAGAAAAGAAGGGCTTCAGGAAGATATGCGATAATAAACACAGTGACTGGCAGTAAGGTACTGGAATCATCAGATAAAGTAAAAAGTACAACAGCACCAACAAACTTATTTATTTATTTTTTAGTGAAATTTGAAAATCCCACTGTGTAGATGCTCATTTAAAGTGGAGGCCAGGATAGAAAAGAATTACAAAAACATTTTAAGAACAATAATTTTACTATCTTAAAAAAATAATGTAAGAGCATGTGCAGCTGAAATAATTATACCAAATATACGTAATGTAAGCACATTGGTTAAGAATATATACAATTTATATGAATGTGACTTAACATTTAGAGAAGCTTTAGCTAGTTTATAGAGAAATTAAAAGTAAGTTAGTGTAATACAAACAGGAACTGTAATATGAAGTGAGAGAAAACAACATTGTTATTGGATATTTAAAAAGAAAAATCAAGGAAAAGAAATTGATTGAAGAAAGGAAGTCAGTAAAGAAGTGAGAGTAAGGAGGCATAAGTCATGAATAGATAAGTGTTCATATTTAGGCACATAGTTTATCCTGAGGTTGACCTGATGGACACAGGTAAGGATTTCCAGGCCATAGCAACATGGCAAGAGTACAGACCAGATTTGTGCACAGAGAGGAGATTTTGATCAATGGACTGTAGTGACCAATTGGGAACATAGATGTGTCGAATGGTATTTAGTGCTGGACAAGCAGATGAATGCTGGATAATTTTATATGTGGCAAGAAGTTGTGTATATTAGTTGATGGGGTAGTTCTAACCAAATTAGGCCTTTTAGTAGTATACAGTGGTAGGTTCTAAAAGGGGTATGTGTTGCACATGTGGCCACTTTATTATATTTATATTATGTTCATGTCTTGATTTTTATGATTTTTAAAGGTTAGTAAGGATGGGAGCACCATACAGTAGAGAGGGAAAGTGATAAATAGTGCCAAGTGTGTTTTAATTGCACTGCTGACACAGTTTTTGGCTTGTGTAGTATCCCTTGCTTTTGATGAGTTTTTTATGCAGTGTTGCATATATAGGTCAAATTTAATATTAGCATCCACTTGTTGTGTCTTTCAGCTGTTCCCGGTTAGGGGTCACCACAGCAGAACTCTGGTCTGCTAATGATTGGCAGTAGATTTTTACGTGCCGAGTTGCCAGCCCTGGAGCACAACCTTCAACGAAGGTATGCCCATTCACGCATGTCTCCACACAGAAGACGCTCTAGCTGAAAATCGAACAGGACAACATCTTACTGTGAGGCGACAATGCTACCGCAGCACCACCACTGCATCCACTATCTTCCCTAATAATTTGCTCTGAATAGTGACTTCAATGGTTGTATCATTAAGAGAGAGAGAGGATTTTAAATTTTGTTTTTTCATGAGACAGGGATTTGTGGAAAAACAAGGTTTTTTGATTGAACATGAGTTGTGAGTACAAAGCTATTTTTTTTTATATTTTAAAGCTTCCTGCATATTTTTGGGGATATGTGTCTGGTTTCCAGATGTGCATATGAGTTAGGAGTCATCCGCATATTGTATTAGGGGAGGCCTGATGTGTGGACTTGTGGAGGGTGTTAAACACGAGAACATTGAAGAGAACATGATCAAGAATAGACTCTGGGGTATGGAGAGAGAGTGTTTACTATGATTACATTTATGAGCATTTATATGATATTAAAACAGCTAAGATAACTAATGCCTTATGTAGTCACAGTAAAGCATGTTCAAATTTAAAAAAAAAATCTTTATTTTAGACAATATTGGTGAGGAGTAAGTGGTGAGTGCATGGGAAACCACCTTAGAGTATAAAGAACTGACTTGGCAATTAAGGATGAACACATCAAACCTTCAGTGAATTAATGACAACATGTCCATTATTAGTGTTCTAAAAAAAAGATTGTCTAGGTAGTCATTTCTAAGAAAGCCTAAACTGAATTGGTATTATTATTATTTTTAGAAGGCTATTATATGATTGTATTAAATGACATTTTAGATATATGTTACTGTTTTGTATATTTTAAATGATTTATATAAGAAAATTGATGATGTGGCTTCACTTAATTAGTTCTTCTTCTTTATTGACTGGTTAGGGATTTAAGTGAACTACTTAAGTATATGTTTTGCTTACTTTTCAATAGATTCTAATGAATGTTATAAATATAGTTTGAGACGAGCACTAACCCACTTTAAAGGTTTTGGTTATATCAAATCATTAATCAACAATATATCATATTGTTGGATGGTGCAGTGGTGCAGCAGTAGCATTGTTGCCTCACAGCAAGAGGTTTTCCAGTTTGATTCTCAGCTGGGGTGTCTTCTGTGCTGACTCTGCATGTCTTCCCTGCATTCATGTGGGTTTTCTCTGGGTGTGCTCCTGTTTCCTCCCATGTTACAAAGACATGCATCTGGAGCATTTCTCCCTGGGCCTCCACTGAAAATTGGCTTTGTTCCAGGTCAGACTTTCCTGATTAACAAATGTTAAATAAATAATAAATAAATATCAGGTGGATTTGCACTGGTTATTTCACAGATTGCACAAAAGGAGTGAGATGTAGTAATTATCAAAATCAGTAAAATCATTTACACATAAGGAGTAAGACGTAGTAATTATCAAAATCAGTAAAATCATTTACACATAAGGAGTAAGACGTAGTAATTATCAAAATCAGTAAAATCAAGATGATATCATTGATTTTAGTATACATGCCACCTAGAAAGCTACATCTGTGGCTAATGAGAATTTTCATTGGTTTGCCATAAATGTCAGATCTTAGCTTGTTGTTTTGGAGACCTTAACATTGTCTGCAATTTATTTATTGATGTATCAATTAATCCAGCACTGCAGCTTTGATGCCTGAGCCAAAGTGGCCTCCTATTTAAATGCTGAGGATCAGACTGCAGTCTCAAAATAATGAAAAATAAGGGGAAATACATTAAAAGACTGAATATTGAGTACCTCTCTTCTCGTTTAAACATTTTTTTGCAGGGGCATGCCTCCCATTTCACCCCATCCCCAGATATGTGGTACGCCAATCCTTCCCACACATCAGAACTTACACATATCTACTCTGAGATTACCATACCTTAGATATAACAAAATATTGTAAGAAATGGTAATCATGGACATAGTACATGTAAATCATAATTTTCAGTTTGAGTCCCAACCAAATAATTTCACTTATGATATGAAAGGACAGCATCGCAAACTGTGAAAGCATGATTGGCTGGAAAACTGTCACTAATCGAAATGTACAGAGATCAATGATGTTATCCTTGAAATCATTAATTATCACAACCCTCATTCCTGGGTTGGGGTCATGCAAAAGTAACAAGTTTGGTTGGTGTTGTATTTATAAAGATATGAGTAAGTTTGATTCACCTTTAATTCTGCTTTTAATGTTGCTAACTGGCAATCTTTATATGGGTTTCACTTGGCTGTGGATGTGTCCCATTTCATTAGAGTTTTTTTTTCTCAGTAATTTGCATTCATCTCTTTATAGGAAAGTAATAGCAGATGCTTCAATCTTTCCTGGTATCAAATCATTCACACTTATGACAGGTAACTTCTTGATGATCTGTCACAAAACAAGCTTGAATCTGACCACATCAAATGCAAGGGATTCTGCAACAAGGAAAATAACACCACCTTGGCTAGCAAAAAGATAGTCAACATCAATCAACAGTACCTAATATGTAAAAAAAAATATGCAACAAGCATGTCCTTAATCAAACTCAGTTTGGAATTGTATCCAGTTACTATCAGATATGTTCAGCCTTTCATCTACTCAATGAAATGGAGGTGGAACACATTTAACCACTTTCATGGCTTTGTTAAAAAATATATATCTAATGTGTGCCTTAACAATGTGTTTCCCTCACCCTTCATAAACTCCTTGTTAAAATGATATACAAATAATTTAAACAGCTTGAGCCAGGATGGATAACTCTGACAAATCTTCCCTGTCTCTGAGTTTCTTTCATATTCTTTCTTCTAAAACCCGTTAGTGCACTGACCACATTCGCAAAATAGGTAGGCTTAATACTTCCACAATAGGCTCAGCTGGTAGTGAAGAACTTAACTCAACAAATTTCCTTTATTTTATTCCCAAAAAATCAAATACATTTGACCTATATGTGGGAAATGTTGCTACGAAGACCAATCAGAAAGTATGTACACTATACAAAGTCCAGCTATTTCTCACTGATAATGCTACTCTGAGTATAATATATTCATATGGGATATTGTTCCCTCTTTACTCTGCACATTGTCTCTCTGGGCTATCCCTATCATTGCAAAACAAGCTTCAGTAGGCAAATAACTAAATAGATTTGTTATAGACTATCAAAGCAGAACTCATCACTGCCCATTACTAAGAAACCTCAGCTGGTTGGAATCCAGACATCACTTATCTTTAAAACAGATATGTTTCTTTCTTAAGCTTCTATTCTTCATCGAACTGGCAATGCTTTTATGAAAGTCTTATGTAGGAGCAATCCCAAAGTGAAGTCAGGATATCTGTTGGGGAGACTGCCTGAAGTTCCAATATTAAAACATAAGTTTAATTAATTTCAATATCCTCTGGCTGTTCATAAAGCTTTGAAGTAAATCACCCTCAATCTGTAGTAAATTTCTGAGAAAAAAACTTTTAAAACTTTTTTAATAACAATCTTTGCAGTAATTAGATCTGTATTTGTGAAATCACCAAAAAAATGAATCAACCTTTGAACATTCAAAAGCCCAAAATGGATGTCTGTCACTCTGACATTACTTTTTTTAATTCATCATTCTCTTTAAACTTGAAACAATGTCAATATGTTTGTTTCAGACGCGAGCATTTTTTTTTTTTGGTTGATGAATCTTGGAATTAATTTCTTTTCTGTCATTGGTCATCTCATTACAAGGTAACTGCAGTATTAAGACTTGAATGATAAAAATGAATGTATAGTACAGTACAGAAATGTCAAAATGCTGAAATGTTAAAAATGTTGGTATCAAAATATCGACATACTACATGTTTGGAGAGATGGACTCCCCCCTCCATGATGCATTTGCATTCTTTTCTGAGTTTCTCTAATAGATGAGTGGTATTGTTTGCTGAAAGGCTTATTGCTGAGACATTTTACATATGTAATACATGCATGTTGGCACTAGACATTTTGAGTTCAGCATCTTAAAATTTTGGCATTTTGACACTTCATGATTGTGCATTCAGTGTTATGACCTTCAGTATAACTTTATTCCGTAAGTTATCAGGCACTTGTATGATACCCATCTTTTTAATATTTTTTTTCAGGAATGTATGACTTTACACTGTTAATAAACATATGCTTTGACAATTTATATATTTTATTTTATTTTTTTATTTATTTATTTTACATTTGTTGACCGGGCTAGTTTAGCTGGAGATATTTCCATTTTCAGTAGAGGCCCGAGGAGAAAAGCTCCACAGAAGTAAAAATTAATACATACGTAAAAAATCAACATACATAACAATAAAACAATTAGTACACAGGTTAGTAATAACAAAAACAGCAGCACTCTTCAAAACTCTTCAAATAAATTAGTACAACATGAATTAATTACTACCACACACAGAGAAATTCAAAGTAACATTATACAGGATAAAAATACTTGTCAGATAAAGATACAAAGATAGGAGGTAACAAAAGTAGAGTAATAAGAGTTAGGTAAGGAACAGGAATAGGAAGGAAGGAATAGGAAGGGGTTTGATGAGAAGAGAGCAAGTTAAGATAGGTAACAGGTAAAGAAGCAAGGAGAGGATGAAAGGGGAGAAAAGAAAGCCAGGTGGAGAATAGAGTGAAACAAGAAGTAAGAGAGATAGTTTAAGGTAAGTAGTACTAGTGGAAAGTTAATCAGGTTTACAACAGGAACAAAGTCAGTGATTTTGGAAGTGCAGTTTAATATTTTGTTTGAAAAGAGGCAAAGAGGAAATCATTGTTAAGTTAGTAGGTAACAAATTCCAGAATAGGAGTCACCAGCACTGTTATTAGATTTTATAGCCCTAGTCAAGAGTTTACTAGAAGGAGAGTATAGGAGTGTTATTTGGTTGGTACAGTATTTTATGGGCCAGAATGAGTTGATGGATAGCCAGATAGTTTTGAATTTCCAGCCAGCCTAGTAGTTTCAGGTTGTTGCCAGTTTGTTAAGGTTGTTTTTCTTGAGGTTGGTAAAGATGGGCAGACAAAGAAGAGTAGAAATAAGATGGGAGTGAGCAATCCTAGTTCTAGTAGATGGTGTAAGAAATGGTCTAATTCGATACAAGGATCCTATTTTTCTGTTGGCTAGTTTAATGGAGATGTTAATATGTTGGTCGAAAGAGAGATTATTATCAATGGTAATACCTAACAGTTTAGTTGTAGAGTCAGGTGAGATAACAGTGGCATTGTTGGAGGAGATAGTGAAGTTTAAGGGGGAGATCCTGGAAGTGGGGGTAAAGAGAAGAAGTTTAGTTTTTTTGGCATTTAGTAAGAGGAGTCGACTGAGAACCATGTTTCACGGTATTAAAAGCGTTTTGGGTAAAGAGATAAGTTCTGGAGTGGAAGATGCTGAGCAGATGAGCATAGAATCATCGGCTGCTTGAGGGATTATTGTTTGAAGATCATTAATGAAGAAGTGGGCCAAGGATAGAGCCTTGTGGAACTCCGATAGAAACAGGCAAAAAAAAAGAAATGTGGTTATCCCAAAGAACTGCTTGTTTTCTGTTTGTGAGATAGGACTTAAACCATTTAATGGCTGGGGTATCAAAAGAGATTCAAGAGTCTTAATTAATAAAGTGTGGTTGACCATATCAAATGCTTTAGAGAGGTCGTTACGATTCTGATTAATAGTGTCTACAACAGAAAGAAAGGCAATAGTAGTACTATGATGTGGTCTAAAACCATGTTGACAGTTTGCTATAATGCTGTGAAGAGAGAGATATTGTACAAGTTGATGATGGATACATTTCTCCATAATTTTAGCCAAGGGTGAGAGGACAGCAATAGGTCTATAGTTAGAATAGTCAGTGGAGTTTCCACCTTTATGAAGTGGGATAATATAAGAGGCCTTCCAGATATCAGGGATGATTTCTTCTTTGATGGTCCTATTTATGAGAATAGATATAGGATATTTTGAAGAAATAGTGAAGGGATCTTGTCAGCAGAGGGGGTGCAAGGTTTTAGTTTGAGAAGGAGTCTGTAAATGTAAGATGTAGAGATAGGTTTTAGAGAGAATTTAAAGGAGGAGTTAGTTTGGTTACTTGGTGGGCAGAAGTTGTTGGCATTTAGTTGTTTAGCTAGAGCTTGTATAGTTTCAGTGAAGAAAGAGTTAAAAGCATCTGCAGTTTGTTGAGGAGTATCAGGGTCAGAATTAATTGGGGAAGGTGTTTTAGAGGTTCCTGGGGAGAGATGTTTATTGACTGAAGACCAAAAAAGTTTAGAATTATTAAGATGATTTTGTTGTAGTTCTAGGTAGAATTCCCTTTTGTCAGATATTACTGCCTTTTTAGTTAAATTTTTAAGCTGACGGAAGTGTAGAAAATCAGGGTTATTTCTGTGGGATCTCCATGAGGCCCAGACTTTATTTATAGTGAGAATAAATGTTTTTGTTTCATGAGAAAGCCAAGGGGCTGCATTAGATTTCATTCTAATAATACGTTCAGGAGCATGTTTATCAAGAATGGATAAAAAAGTTGTGTTAAAATAGAGTACTGCATTTTCAAGAGGAAGAGTTTTGTTCCAGTTACATGCACCAAGTTCAGTCTGAAACAGGTCTGGATTAAAATGTTTGATGGTTTTCTTATATTGTGGGGGATAACACAATCAGCCTTTTCCCTTGTTATGAAAGTTAAAGAGTGATCACTAACATCATCAGGCAAGGTTCCTATTTTGTAATTATGTTCGACTCTGTTTATAAGTATCCAATCTAGAATGCTTTCTCTATTACTATGTTTATTGAGCCTAGTAGTTGAAGTAATAGCTTGGGTAAAACTATGAAGGTTGATATGAGATGAAGGGTTTTCAGCATTAATGCTATTCCAGTCTATGTTAAGGTCGCCTAGTATAATGGTTTCTTGAGGATACATAGCAGATACCCAACTAAGATAATTTTCTAGGATAGGTATATTGTTACCAGGTGGCAGATACATACAGATGATATATTTTGGAATTTAATTGAAGTTTAGCAATGATGGCTTCTATCTTGCTATCTTGAGTTGGAGAGTCTGGAAGGGTAGTGATATTCAAATGAATTTTAAAAATAATTGCAACACCACCACCTTTGTGGTTTATTGTAGCCTTGGGGAATAATTTCAGTGTCTTTAGTGGTAGGTTTTAGCCAGGTCTCTGAGAGGCAGAGAATATCAAATGAGTGTGTATGAAGGAGGGCATGCATGTATGGTACTTTGTTGTTTATGCTTTGGATATTAAGATGGCCTATTAAGAAGGTGTTATTAAGTTTAGGTACAGACACTAGGGAGAAGGGAAAGTAGGACCAGGGTTAGGTGGATGTCTCCATCTAGAAGGGAAGGATTAGTAGGTTTGTTTATGAGGTTAATTTTTAGAAGGGTTTGTATTTTAGTTTTGTTCTCCGAAGGCAACATAGTTGAGGTGTGTGAGTCTGTGGAATTTAGGTAATTGATAATTAGGGAAAGAAATATATGGGTATGGGATAAGTGGAATGAGAAATGTTGAAGTGTGTTTGTTAGGATAGAAGTGTTGGGCATAAAGTGGTTTCTCATAGAAGGACAGGAAGTAAATTGAGCATAGGGTGGAAAAAAGTAGGAGTGCTATAAAAGCTGGTAGTCAGTGAAGCCATAGTAAGAGGAGTAGGAGTATAAGAGAAAGATGTGAGAATGTATGAGTGGAGAAAGAAGAGAGGGATATACTACTGAGGAGATAAAAAATTTGAACTAGGAGAAGCAAAGAGGGGACAGGAGTAAACAGAAAGAGGAGTTAAATAAGGTGTAGTTATAATGGGAGGGGGAAGGAGAAGGATTGGAAGGCTAGAATAGGGGGTGTGTCAGAGAGCTTATAGGTTAGACCCCTGGGGGGGTGTGGGGGAATTGGGGGTAGGGGAGGAGCGTGGAGTGAGAGGCTAGGGCTTAAGTAGAAACAACTGAAGGTGGGCTAGAAAGGAGACAATCAGAAGTGCAGGTAAGTATGGTAGGAGCAGAAAGTGTGAAAAAGGAAGGGGTAAGAAAGAAGTCAATAAAGCACCAGTGGGATGAATAAAGTTGAGGAGGATAAGAGCAGTAAATCATACAGTGGGGGAGAAGGAAGAAATAGGTGAAAGTGTAGCAGGTAAAGATTGGGCAGGTTACAGGAGTAAGAAAAACTACAGTTAGCAGGGAGATAGATAGACAGCAAGGTATATATAGAGACTAAGGGAGATCAGAAGACCAAAAACTAACCTTGCAGACTAAAAAGCGGTAATCAGAGGCAAAGGAGCAGCAGAGAAGTAACAGAGAGAGGAGAGTGCCACCTATGCTTTGACAATTTATATATCTTCTGTGTAATTGTTGTAATACAGCCATGATGTTTATTTGCAAGTTCTTTTTTTTCAGGAATGTATGACTTTACACTGTTAATAAACATATGCTTTGACAATTTATATACCTTCTTTGTAATTGTTGTAATACAGCCATGTTGTTTATTTGCAAGTTCTTTTATTATTGGTATGGTTGGAACTTTTATCTCAGCATGCCACTACAAATGGAATGTCTGAATTGGGCATTCCCAGTTAAGAAATGCAGTAAGTACATATCCATATAGGGTTAGCCAAAGGACTTATCAGAAAAACATTTCCATGACCCAGAATTTCAGAAAGCTTCTTTACATTTAATTGGATCATTTATTTATTTGGGGTAAATTACTAAAGCTTAAATGCATACAGTTAAAAGAACAACAAAAGGAAGTGACCAAATATTATCTTTTAGGAAGACATTTATTCAAAATGGAAAAGTCTGCTTCCTATCCTTTTTTCTGTGTTTCACTCTTTGATGAGGTCCATTTTCAAAAAAATGATATAACTTATCCCATGCATCTGCAACAATGTAATACATATCTTCACTACAAGATGGCAAGGGTAAAGTCCTCTGAATAGGTAGAGTGGGGGTCTTGCTCCCTAAGTGACCCGGATCATTTGTTTGGAAAAATGTAATAATTCAGTCATTGAAACTTATGTTGCTGCTTGGTGTCACAGTTTCATTTACCACAACCCCTATAGTGTTATAGTCCCTTATAAGGTGGAACATTTATATCAGCAAAGAGTTAAAGACAAATAATTATTTCAAATGCCATTCAATGTAACATACAACAGCAACTTTGCCATAAATATTGTAGATGGAAGAATAATTGTATAAACAGATCATCTACAAATTACTGTACAAGCAATATAAAAGGCAAATAACATCATTCACTAAAAGGGAAGACCAGAAAGTAGTCTCCGTTGAGGTGGAAAGCAGCCATTCAACTGTCTTTGACAGAAGCATGTGTGTGTGTGTGTGTGTGTGTGTGTGTGTGTGTGTGTGTGTGTGTGTGCATGTATCATACCTCTCAACTTTTTAGAGCAAGAAATCTGGACAAAGCCATAAATAAAACTGTGACAAAGGCCCAAAAATAGGGACATTGTTTTAAAATATTCCTCTTACAAACTTAGAAAGTTAATAGAATAACAGGTTTTACATTTGCATGAATTTTCTTAATGGTATGAAGTCTGAAACTCAAATGCGTGTCATTATTTTTTAATTTTAATCTTTAATGATTTGCTACTGGTTTACCAGAAAACTACAATTTTATGAAAAACTGACCAAAAATATGAAGAAAAACTCTGGATATTCTGCAAGAATCTGTACAGTTGAGAGGTGTGTGTGTGTGTGTGTGTGTGTGTGTGTGTGTGTGTGTGTGTGTGTGTGTGTGTGTGTTTTGAAGTTTATTTATTTCAATTTGATAACCTAGTAAGTTGGCTAGTCACTAAACCCTTTTCAGCTATAACCTGGGTCCATACTTCAAGAAATACTTAAAAATCATCTCCTAGCTGAATCCACTTGCAGTTGCTTTACAGATAATGGTTAATAACCAATACATAACATTATTCTTGGTAGGTGTTAAACATACACTTCATAGTTGTAAATAAGATTGAATTTATAACTTATATAGAACCTGTATACTTGTAAATAATGTTAAACTTTGATCAATTGCAAATATTAGACATGTAATAATGAATTGTTCTAAATGTCTCCTATTATACTGTTGTTCTACTATCATCTGACCAGTTCATCCACCAGGTTATTCCTTCACAGAGCTAAAGGTACATCAAATACTCAGTTAACGGAACTAAGCCTTCATCAACAGATAAATAAGACATGTTGGTGTAATAGATTCATATCCTAACAACTCTCTCACCTCCAGAACAAACTTCCACTACTTGTCAAGCAAACTAGTACCTTTATCGCCTTCAAGGTCAACCCAGTTTGTTTTGTCTTAGTCTTGAGACTAGAGGTAAATTTTGAACACGGATGTTTGGCTAGGCTTGAAATGGTCTGCAGATTGATTGCCAAGTACTCACCTATGAATCTATGAACCTAATTAGTTAATGAATAAATAAATGGGACAACAGAAAGTAATACAGAAAAACAAGGAACAGGAATGTAATGATGCAGTAAATGACATTTCCAGCATACAAATATATACAAGCTAAGTAACATATACATAATTCACAAAGCTTAAAATGATAGGTTTTCATAGGAAAATGCAATATCAAAGCTGAATACAGTATTCAGAAATAAGAAGTTATGTACTCACCATAACGTTCCATCTGAGTAGGTAAACTTCATTTGTCAGCAACCTATGGGTATTGGATCCATATCGGATCTAAGCCAGCAGCTTCAAACAGCTAAGATCCAAGCTCCTCCCCTTTACCCATAACCCCCTGCTATCCCTTCCTGACCTCAGATCGAGTTTGCTTATCAGCATAAAAATATAAAACACCAAAGAACCACCTCCAAACTCTAACCTAAAGACAATCTGCAATGACAAGCAGGATTCCTTTGAGTAGCCATATGGATCAGGGGGACGGAGGGGGGGTTGGTTACTGACAAATGAAGTTTACCTACTCAGATGGAATGTTATGGTGAGTACATAACTTCTTAATCTGAAGTAGTTAACTTCATTTGTGCATCAACCTATGGGACAAAGTCCCCAGCTACCTAATTCTTGGGAGGTCCTCATGGAAGGATATTCCGGAGCACTGCAGAGCCGAAGGATGCTCTCCCTCTAGAGACAATATCCAATTTGTAATGGTTTATGAATGTATGAGGTGAAGCCCAAGTGGCTGCTGAACAAATGTCATCCAATGACACTGTAGATTGAAAAGCAGCAGAGGTAGAGATCGATCGAGTAGAGTGGGCATGGACATCTTGAGGTGCAGACCGGCCAGAACTCTCATAAGCCAAAAGGATACATTGAGAGATCTATCTGGACAAAGTGACTTTTGATACAGGTTTTCCCAAAGTGGGTTTAACAAAGGATACAAAAAGCTGGTCTGATTTCCTGTGATCAGCTGTCCCGAGCAAATAAAACCTCAGTTGTCTGTGTATGTCTAGAGAGTGTAGCTTGTATTCACCCTTATTCTGGTAATTTGGAAAGAAGACTGGTAAATTAATAGATTGGTTGATATTAGACTCCAAAACAATTTTGGGCAGAAAAGAGGGATTGGTCCTGAGTGAAACTCTATCTTTGTGAAATATTAAATATGGTGGCTTGGCACAAAGGGCTTGAAGTTCCGAAACCCTTCTGGCCGAAGTGATGGCAACAAGAAAAACTGTCTTCCAAGATAAGTATTTCAGATCCACTGAAGTTGCAGGCTCAAAGGGAGGAGCTGTCAGAGACTGAAGAACAAGGGTTAAGTCCCAAGGAGGGACTGCATGCTTAACCGGAGGCCTTAAAAGGAAAGTGCCTTTTAGGAAGGTCTTACATAATTTAGATGAAGTCAAAGGGCCGAGATCACTCCCGACATGATAGTGAGAGATTGCAGCCAGCTGGATTTTGACCGTAGAAGAGCTAGCACCTTGGTCGAATAAGCCTGAAAGAAAATCTAACACTGCTGGCAGCAGAGCTGTAAAGGGATCTAAGTTTTGACGCTCTGACCAAATAGAAAAATGCTTCCATTTGCTATTATAAATCCTTCTCATAGATGGCTTGTGAGCAGCTACTAGTATAGCCTTGACAGGGGACAAGATACCAGGAGTCCTAGCTATCAGTGGAACTGGATCAACCAAGCTGTCAGCTTGAGGTTGTCCAGGTTCAGAATTGACAGGCCTGATGGGTGAGAGATCAGATCCGGGATGGGGTCTAGAATCCATGGGGGATTCACTAGATGAGACCATAGATAGGGAAACCAAGGTTGACGAGGCCAGAATGGGGCAATGACGATTATTCTGCTCCCAAGCTGCTAGGTGCCTCGAGAAACGCCCCCTGACTGCCTCCAGAGTGGAGCAGTCGGGTAACCCTAAGCATAAAGTAGACCGGGTGGCCAAACATGCACCAGAGCGTCTCTGGGGGTTTCCCCAGATGGAGGAATTAGAGCGAAGTAGTTGCTGCACTTTGCATTCAAAGGCGAGGTGAAAAGATCACAGTGAGGTTGACCCCACTTGGAGAAGATTAACTTCGCTACTCTGGGGTTCAGAGACCACTCGTACAGTAAGAGAATGGTTCAACTCAGCCTGTCTGCCAAGATGTTGGACCTGCCCGGAATGTGCATCACTATGAGAAAGCGGTTGTTGGATATCGCCCATTCGCACACTCTCATGGCCTCCCGACAAAGTGGATAGGACCTGGTTCCCCCTTGTTTGTTGATATACCAGACAACCGACATATTGTCTGTCTGAATCACAATTGTCCCCAAGGGAAGAAGGCTGTGAAGTGCTTGCAATGCCAAAAGCACCGCTCTCATCTCTAGGACATTGATATGCAAAAAGGTCCCCGAATGGGTCCACGTGCCTTGGACAGTCCTGCCCATGCAGTGCTCCCTCCGCCCGAGGCAAGAAGCGTCCGTGGTCACTGTGGCTAGAGGAGGGGACATAGAGGAAGGGACGCCCTTTCTGGAGGTCCGAAGACTGGAGCCACCATAAGAGGTCTTTCCTGCAGACCCTGCTGAGGGGAACGGGGAAGCTCAGGGGATGTCACAGGAGGGACCATTGGACTTGCAAGGTCCATTGAAGAACTCTCATATTCAAGCGCGCCAAGGGAAGAAGGTTGATAGTTGCCGCCATAGAGCCTAACGCCCTCAGGACCAATTCTGCAGAGGGAGCTGGGGATTGAAGAAGGGCCAAGATGTGGAGTTTTAGAGTTCAAAGCTGGTCCGGAGTCAAGAAGGCTAGAAGCTGGTTTGTGTTCAATCTGGCTCCAATGAAATCTAGGATTTGGGCTGGAAGAGGGGAAGATTTTTTGATGTTGATCATGATCCACAGCCGGGGAGCTAGATGGAGAAAGTATGGCTGCGCATAGTAGATTCCTGGTGGGGGCGGTCAGGAGCCAGTCGTCAAGGTACGGAAAGACCTGAATTCCCTGGAGTCTCAGGTGGGCCGCTACAACTGTCAAGACCTTGGTGAACACCCTGGGGGCTGTGGTGAGACCAAAGGGAAGGACCCTGAACTGGTAATGGCTGACTCCCAGCCGGAAGCGGAGAAACCTCCTGGATCGTCTGTCCATTAAAATTTGGTAGTACGCATCCTTGAGGTCTATGGAGCACATCCAGTCATTCTCCTGCAGAAGTGGGAAAATGGATTAGAGAGTGACCATCCGGAACTTTACTTTGGCTACTGGCAGGTTTAGGAAGGACAGGTCGAGGATTGTTCTTAAGTCCCCCATCTTTTTTGGCACCAAGAAGAACCTGGAGTAAAAGCCTGATCTGGACTGCTCTGGGGGGACGTGCTGGATTGCTCTTTTTTCTAGCAGCTGGAGGATTTCCTTGGCTGCCACCTCCCTTTGATTGGGTGGGGACATCGGGGAGGCTCCGGGGAGTGGGATTAAGAAAAGGGATCTAGTAGCCTCTGGATATGATCTGAAGCACCCAGCGATCTGTTGTAATGGACTCCCAAGCTGCTAGGTGCCTCGAGAAATGCCCCCAGACTGCCTCCAGAGTGGAGCAGTCGGGTAACCCTTCAGGTTGCCGATCAGAGAAAGGTTCTCTGGACCCGAAGTTCTTCGGACCCCTCTGCCTCTAGGGCAGCACCCACTCTGTCCTCCTCTGCCTCTGAAGGACGAGGGGTCCAGAGCGAAATGGGATTGTTGAGACTTCCATAACCACATCTTCTTCTGTCCCTTTTGGTTCCTCGAGAAGGACCTCTGGGGAGCAGAGAAGCAGACTCCAATGGCAGACAACATCTTCCCATCTTTCTCGCTCTGGACCATTGTGTCGAGTACGGTCTTGCCAAAAAGGGCAGAACCATCAAACGGGGCATTTGCGAATGATGCCTTGAATGGTTCCGCAAAATCACAGTGATGGAGCCACGCCTGTCACTGTAGGGTGACACCTGCTCCGCTGGCTCTAGTGGCTCCTTCTGTGGCATGGGATAGTAACCATATAGAGGTATTAGAGATAGATTTGAGAGTGCCATTTGGGTTGAGAACACTTTCTTATCCTCCGCCGACATGGACTCTGGGGGCGACTCAGCGTATTTTTTAATGAAATCCCATTGGAGTCGTATCACATGTGCCATATAATTCAGCGACCTCACAGAGAAGGTGGCTGAAGTGAACATCCGCTTCCCCAGATGGTCCATCGTCCGAGACTTGTCTGGAGGATGGACCGAGGAACATTCCTGGGCCAGTTCCCTTTTGGTGGCAGCCGCCACCAACATGGCATCTACCGAGGCTCCCTTGCTCCAACATGACTTATCTGAAGGGGGGCTGAGGATTTTTTCAGGCCTCTTTGGAATGGGCTCCACAGTGTCTGGTTCCTTCCACGCCCTGGTAGTTATCAGGTCTACCAAGGGTCGGCGGGAGGGGACACCCAAGAGGTAGATGGGCCTGTGTCAAATGCCTCCAGAAACATATTCTTGTCAGAGGAAGGTTTTGGGGCTGACCACCACCCTCTGATCCAAAGCATCTCCATGATGTCTTCAAAGGAGACGTCTTCGGGGGGGGTGACCTTGGGGAACCTTCCCCTTCCTCCAAGTCTGTGTCCTCTGTCAAGGACTCAGGTGAGTCCAAGTGCCTCCTTTTGCACTTGCGCTTGTGAGGACCCTCCTCAGGAGGGCTGTCCGCGGAGGCCTCACCAACTACATCCTGTTCCGGCAAGGGAACAATCTGGGACGTTTGCGCAGGCTGTCCCTGGGACCGGGTGATGGAAGGTAGACCCGTCTGAGAGGGAGTGCAGGGTGGAGCCATAGCCAAAGCCAGGGGCCTGGAGTCCCTCGACAATACCCTTTCCACAACATCGAATGCCGAAGGAGAGCTGCTCCCTATCGGATCAGAGAGCAGACCCTCCCTTGGATCCGATGTGCGGATCGGGGCTGGTGCCGAGGCGGTCGGATCCGTGGGGCCAGCATGCTCCGACTGCGATGGAGCCGAAGTCATACTGACACCTCCGGATCCGAAGCTCAGTTCTCGGCTCCGAGAGCTCGGATCCGAAGACAAGGGACCCGATAGACTTGAGGGTGCCATCAGAGCTGAAGTACTGGACACTATCGGCGCCAATGTTCCCCGGCTCCAATGCTACCCGGCTCCGAAGGCTCCAAGCCCCAATAGTGGGTCGGGAAAGGAGCGATCGGGGTGAAAAAGGGGGTTGAGCTACTCCCATCTGCATCTGGGCCTGGAGGAACCTGCGCATCATCCAGTCCAAGTCTGCATCGGAGATGCTACGGGTAGACCTCGACGAGGCCACCGAGGCGGGCCGGGAATGCCGCCTCGATGACCTCGAAGGCAACTGGGTCTCCTCCTCCTCTGGCTCCAGTGAGAAACAGGGAGATCAGATCCAGGAAGGAGAAGATCCGGAGGCCATAGGCGGAGAAACTCGCTTTGATAGCGGCACCGAGGAAGAGGTCTCAGCCCACCTCTTGTGATGCTTCCGCTTCTCCTTCCTAGCTTCCCTCTCCTCTTGGCCAAGGGTGGGAGGGTGAGTCCCGGCCAGAGGGAGAGAAGGTGGTGCTGCTAAAGCCTCGGTAGAAGCCACAGAGGGACCGGAGGACGAAGCCGAGTCCGGGGGCAACAGTCGCACAAGAATCAGCTTTGACCTCCTGTCCCAGATGGCCCTGGGGTTGAACACTGCACAAATAGTGCAGCCCGAAGTGAGATGTTCATCCCCAAGGCAAATAACGCACCGAGTGTGGCCATCCGCTGGGGAGAGCTTATGGCCACACTCGGTACATTTAGAAAAGAAAGATTTGGGCACCTCAGACATACTGAACCCACACGCTAGGCCCCAAAAATGGACACACCTTAACACACACATGGGGTGGGAATACACTGACACTGACTAACAAAACAGAGGTACGCTAACCTAACTAGGAGAGATAACACTCACACAACAATTTTTTTAAAGATAAAAATGCAAAAAAAGAGAGATTTTCCTCACAAAACTCCTACGCTACACCTGGAAGCTCGTTCAAAGCTGCTGTCGAGAACCAGGGCAAATGAGATCTGAGGTCAAGAAAGGATAGCAGGGGGTTATGGGTAAAGGGGAGGAGCTTGGAGCTCGGATCTTAGCTGTTTGAAGCTGCCGGCTCGGATCCGATATGGATCCGATACCCATAGGTTGATGCACAAATGAAGGTAACTACTTCAGATTTCTTATTAAGATTTCCATGGTCAAACAGTAAAGTGATGAGACAAAAAAAATACATGTAGGAGAAAAGTAACAGATTTGGAAGATAGTTTTGGAGCAGGATTGGTGATGGGTGGGAAATCAAAAAGAGAATTATAGCTTGTCCCTATATAAATAAATAAATAAATCACACTTGTCAACAAAGGTCATATTTTTCTGTACTTATCCTTTGTTGTTTTGTTCCTTAGAAACATGAAAAAAGATTAATCAGTTTTGCATTGTACCTAGAATTCTGCACTTCATCGCATCATAGGATCATAGGAGATTACTGGTCGATGTGGGGTCACCAATTTTGATAGTGCCTGTCCACTTTGTGAGCCATTTGTCAACCCATCTTACAATGCAGGGGTTTACATTCAGTTTGCTAAGTTTGTTGGTAATGCCCAAATGTGGGATTGTGTTGAAAGCCTTTGCCAAGTCAAAGTATGCTGTGTGCTTAGATTTGCCCTTGTCAATGACCCTGGTCACATTTTTCAAAGATATCCACCAGATTTAACAGGGAGGATTTGCCCTTGATGAAGCTGAATTGGGTAGGATCCAGGATTTGGAGGTTGCCTATGTTTTTATTTATAAGGTCCATAATAATACATTCCATGGCCTTACAGATGAGGCTGATCAGGCTTTTGGGCCTGTAATTCCCTGGGTCTGTTAATAGGCCACCTTTGTGGAGGGGAATAACTGTTGTTGTTCTCCATTCTGCAGGAACAAAGCCTGTGGTTAGGCTATAATTGAAAAGGGTACTTAATGGTGATGCTAGTTCATGTTTTAGCTTGTTTAGAAGACAGCCTGGGATGTTGTCTGGTCCCATAGTGGCTGTGTTTTTTGCCTCGGACAAGGCTTTGAGGACATGCTGTTCAGATATGTAGGGTGGGTGGATGTTTGGGGGAAGTTTTGTGGTAATTTAGAGGGGATAAGGGAATGAGATTTTCACCAAAGCTATCCATTAGCAGGTTTGCTTTCTCTGTAGGGGTCAGTATGCGTGATACAGTTCGTCAATAGTTCTGCACATGCTTGGGTACTACCTTTTAGGCTATGTATGTAGCTGTAAAAGGCCTTATGGTTATCCTTGGCTGTACTTATTAAGTTTCTCTCAAAGGGAACCTTAGAGGATATGACAATTTGCCTTATTTGGCTGTTGAGGCTGAGGAGGGTGGCTTTCCATTGTTAGTGCCTTGCCTTTGTTTTCTTTGACAGCCACGTTTTGCATTTATTGTAAAGTTTGTTGATGCTGGAAGTCCACCATGGAAGCTTGTTTTTACTTGAGGCTCTGGCTTTGATTCTTTCTGGTACAGCTGAGTTTATACACATATGCAAGTGATTGTACAGGGCTTTAATGTAAGCATTGGTGTAGCTACCACTTCCAGCTTTGGGTGGAGATTGGAATGCATTTATACCTTTGCCTAGGAGGGTACAGTTTGCCTTGTTAAAGATTTTTAGTCTGATTTCAAGCTTTGTGAGTTCTGGT
This sequence comes from Protopterus annectens, assembly GCF_019279795.1. Taxonomy (NCBI): domain Eukaryota; kingdom Metazoa; phylum Chordata; order Ceratodontiformes; family Protopteridae; genus Protopterus; species Protopterus annectens. The sequence goes on along the minus strand of NC_056733.1, from coordinate 1,221,271,633 downwards.
GTTAGTACCAACTCAAAGGTGACAGTTTTGTGATCAGATTTAACTAATGAGTGTCCGTCAGTTGCAGCAGTGCATCTGTTTGACATGTTAGTGAGGACCAGACCTAGAATGTTTGCTCCTCTTGTCAGAGTATGAACAATTTGTTCCAGGGCATTTGAATTAATAAAGTCAAGGAACTTTTGCGCTAGCGAGTTAGGGCAAGCATAGGTTTCCCGGCTGATGGTGCAATAATTGAAATCTCTCATAATAGAGTGTTCCTTAAAATTTGGATTGTCTCCAATTTGGTCAAGTAGGCATCATGGGCATCCTGACCCATGAAGGGGGATCTATAGCTGACTATGAGTTGAATGGAGGTCTTACCCACTGTAACCTGGACTTGGAATAACTTCATGAAGTTGTCCAGTCTAACTAGACAGGAGGTAAATGTATCTCTAATATAGCTAGAAGCACCACCTTCTTTGGTTTTCACATGTTCATTTTGCATTCTAAAGGTGTGGAAGGCATTGTAGCCTTGCAAGTCCTGGGTAGTCTCTGAAGCCTTGAGCCAGATTTTTGTGACTGCACAGACATCTGTATCTCCCGTTGCTAGAAGTGCTTCCAGGGAGTGCAGTTTTTGGTTTAAGCTCTTAGCATTTGGCAGCATGACCCTTATTTTGTTCTGGTTGGCTAATTTCACATTGGTAATGTTGTTTTTTAGACCCTGCTTAAAACAGGCACTATGGGGGAGGCAAGAGCCTTTGCCAGCAGCCGAAAGCCTAGAGGTGCCAGGTGCAAACTGTCTTTGCAAAGCAGCAAGGTTTATTGACCATGGCTTCTCAGGCTGACAGGAACTGGTTTCCAATTGAATGGCACCAAAAACTAAGCCAATTATTGAAATCAATCATTTTTTGTTTATACTGCAGCATCATTCTAGGTGAGGTTAGTATGCTGCTCAAGGCTAGGGACACACCTGCCTGGGACACATACACAGAGAGCTCAACCATGTCTCTTTTCATATAGTCTAGTAAGATATGTCTCAGGTCATTCACGCCAACATGAACTATGGCAGAGTCATAATGGCACTTGTTGCTGAAAGATCTGAGTGCATGTGTGATTTGACGAATCCTGGCACTGGACAGGCAGCTGACTGTGACTTTCTCCTTGTCCAACCTGGTGAGTGGGACATCCATGTTTCTCACTGTTGAGTCTCCAATGACAAGAAAATTAGTTTTTTAAGTGTTTTGCCTCATGAGCTTGGTGAGTGAGCTAATGGTGCTGCATGTGTTGCGGGTGTTGTGGGGACTGTGTTAGTTGTAGCAGTCTTGTGTTTTGGAGGTCTCTGGTGTTTAGTTAAGTTTATCAATATAACCTCTTTGTATGTAGATTTTTGTGTTGGATGCATACTATGTTTATGAGTAATGGTACTATGTGCATATGTAGTGGTGGGTGAGTTGGCAACCTCTTCTGCTTTACTATTTTGAATGCTAGAGAGCATAGATTTAAGATTCTTGGTGTAGGTACATCTCTCACACTCTGTACTAGAGTGAGTTATTAGTAGAAGGCTGTCAGTGTACATGAGGCAATTGCTATATTGTCTCAAGAGACTCCAGTCAACAAGGTTGGCAGGAGAAACAAGGGTAGCCCAACTGTCCATAATTCTAGGATGAAGACTGTAGTCACTAGGGGTGCCTTTTCAGAATCATTCACGGAGGAGCTCAGTGGTTTGATATTTCTTCCTGGGGTTTTATGTATTTACTTTTTGCTGATGGTTAACAGGTTACAGCTCACTAGTAGTATTTCTTTGACTTGGAAAGCACTAAGGATGAGGGCTACACTAGTGTGCCACAGCAGTATCTAAGGGAAAGAATTGTTAAATATAACTATTCAGCTTTGGAGCACAATTATGCGGCAGTGCACAGTGCTGTGCAATGTGCAAACAAGCAGAAACCTGCTCAAATGAAGGGCCTAAATATCAGAAGCTAAAAACTTGAAAAAAAAATTTAAAAAGATACAAAAGGACCAATGAGGATGCTTATTCCAAGCCCTAGATGACCTCCCTTTACCAGATAGGGTCGAATCAACACAAAGCTCTCACTGAAGTTCAGAAAAATAGAAAAGAGACACTAAAAAAACATTTAAAACAGCAGAAAAGCAGCAAGGACACTCCAAAGAATGTTTTAAACAGCTAACAGATTAGTTATTTAAACGCTGCTTGGCGGGAAAACCAGAAAAAGTACAACAGATAGCTTTAAAACAGTAAATAAATACCAGTAAATCCTTGACAAACAGTGAAAATAGCAAAAAAAAAACTTTGTAAACAGTGAAAACAGCAATATAATTCGATTTGACAGGCAAAGTAATGCAGACAATTGCTGTACAACTCATTATATTTGACTAACATTTGGTTTCAAAATATTAACCTAACTTGTTTTCCAGATGCTAGGATTAAAATTGTACCAGTACGAATCACAGCATAGCTGCAATTTTTATTGGGATGCACAGTTTATATGCCTTTCTAACATCATAAATTCTTGCAAATATAACTGACTTCACGTCTCATTTAAACAGTTAGTGATACTGGGTACTTGATTAGTCATGCCTGATGTAATAGAAGTAGTGAAAATAATTAGAATAATTACATAGTTATGATATTTGTGACACAGTTAAGATCTAATAAATTGCAGTACTAAAACTCTCTAAAGACATTTATTTAAACAATAATTATGAGCACAATGTTGCATCTTGCAAAGAAATATGGTAAAGAAAAATAAACTTAAGCTAAAGCAGCCTTTAATAGAGGCACTGAACTCTGCAGAGGGGGAAAAGGAAAGGCTCAAGTCAAAAAATATAAATATGTTGTGAAACCATAATATTTTTGTTACTGCACTAATGGCCTTAAGTAATAATTTGAGGATTGTGTCATTAAGTTTTATCTTAGACAAAATTGTCACTACTGTGTAAAAAAGATTAATAAGGTACCAGCGTTCAGTAGGAGCACATCTCAGAAAGGCTGAAATAAAAATTCAGTACTTTAAATACAGAGGAGTATAAATCTGTCTTAGGGATTCCACTTCATTTAATATAGACCATGATCTCAAGATAAAATGGCACACTCAACAGTAATAGGTATGGAATTAACTGAATTAGCAAGAAAAACAAATCCTTCAGTCTCAGTAGTGAATGCTTATAAGAGCTTACTAAGGAAAGCAACTGTATATGCAGGAAAACATAAAATGTCAAGTAGATGCAACCATCTTTTCACTTTTATAGGGACTTTAGGTGTCTCAGCCTGAAATATGTCACTAGCTGAATGATCAGTTGATTGATGGGGCATTACATGTGTTATGGTCCTATTCAGCAGTTATATCTATGTGAAGGTGTAATGAAGCTTTGAAACTTGACTTGTGGGTAATGCTAATCTGTGCAAACAAAACTAGGGGAATTTCCCAGGAACCCTGGCCAAATTTTCTTATAGTGAGTATGAACACCATCTTGGATCTGTCCTGAAAAGAGGCTGCCAGCCTGTTGGGACTAACCCAGTCAACAAATGATAAATAAACATTGCAACCTTTTAGTAGAATGCATTTCTGTGTATTGTTCTTCTTGGTCTGTCAGTGCAGTGATATAAATATCTATGATCATTGTTAATAAAATGGCATTCAGGTAATAGTGGTGCAGAAGGACAATTTTAATAACAAGATTTAGCTGGTCTAGTCAGAACAGTGTTGAAAACTTACTCAGATTAGAGGTAAGTGGTAGTCTACTATTAAATGTTATAGTGCATTGCATGACTGTGTAAGTCCTAGAAACCCCTAAGAATATTGTAGAGACCATTCAATGTGTGACAGAGCAATGCCGGCAAGCTGAGGGTTCTAGCACCATGAGGTCATCTTGATAAGCAGAGTGGGGAATAACTACATATTAACATTCAAAAATGATACCTTCTGCTTTAGTTCTGAAATGCAAAAGTCTTAATAGAAGTGCTGTTAGATTTATTACTTGGTATCTTACCTCAACACTATAAATACTATTTAAAATGTTCCCCATAGGAATTATTAGTTACACATAACTTTGGTGGAATGCTTTACTACACTGTCTCCAAGAATGACTGAGTAAACACTGGAGACTTTCCTTTCATGTGGAATTGTGGAAATAAAGCAGCAAGTAAGTGCAACCAAACCAACAAATAAATACATTTCCATATTACAATTACAGGTCACATAATATGTCATTTAACACAATGCAAGCAATGCATAAAGGCATAGTCATACTGCCCATTATCTAAATACACTGACTGTATAAACAGCAATGTAGGAACTCCCCTGGTGTTGGCTTAATTTACAACATATTATTAAAATCTATTCAAGCAGCATTCCTCCAGTCAGGAGCCAATGTCATAAACAGCTCATTGTAAGCATAGAAAAACAATGCCTACAGTCTTGGAATTTATCAGTGAACTATTTCCTTTCTTTTCTTGTGGTATCTTGGTAACAGTGCATCGTTGTAAACACTTATGCTAAAAAAAAAAAAAAAAAAAAAGCCGTTGGCTTTATGTCAGAGTGTGAAATCCGCTGACTGAATAATGGGAGGCACATTTAGATTTGTGTACCTGATTACCATAATATAACTTCAATCTCTGGCATCTCTGTAATTTAGAAACTGCAACCCAAAAGCCACCAAACATGCCTGTAGTCTTAAAGATAAACTGCTTAACTAAAACATCAACATTTGTACAGCACCAGTGACACAAATGTCAAGATTTTAATAAACCTTATGGAAATATAATGTTGTATTACATCAGTTTAACCACACAGTGAGCAAAAAATGTTAACTACCTGCACATCTTTCTGCCTCAAGGCCTGAAGTTACTTGACTGTAGGGTACATACAGTCTGCACTGCATATAAGTGATATGTATTGACTAATTCTGGGTAACTCAAAGAAAGACAGGGTAAAACAAGGGAAACAACATCTCTAGCAAAATGGAGTATTACAGTAAGGACGTGATGGTACTCCTATATGTGAACATTTTCATGGATCATGGAAACTGACTATTCTGGAATTATGAAGTCTGTCATTTTAAACACATTTATACAAATATCCATATTAGATGAAATTGTCTATTCCTCGCTATAGACCAGAGAACCAGCTGAATGAAGCTCATCCTTAGATTTAAAATAATGTATTTATAATGCATTTGCTCCCATGCTCTGTAAGCTTGATTTGTTCGTAAATTTGTATTTAAGGCCCCTTTGATTTTCTGAAAGGCATTACAGTATTATCTTGTATGAATTAGCAATGACTGCAACTATGCAGGAAAAAAAATGCATGCTTCATTGTAACAAAGCCAATTTCTGATGTGCTTTTCCTTACAATAAGTGGAAGTGTTTCAAAGATGAATGAATATGACAGTTATTTAAACACAAACTTTTTATGAATGGAATGCACTGGTGATTGGAAGGTGAATTGTATCAAACACAGAAAAATTCATTCATTTGGCAGGAAGTGCAACTATCTTGCAGCTCAGTAGAAGTAAGACAGACAACCAATCTTGATTGTTCAATTATGGCATATGCATGCATGCCCAGATACACACATGCAGACATGCAGCTAAACACGCACACATGCACACAGGCACACACACACACACGCACACACACACACACACACACACACACACACACACACACACACACACACACACACACACACACACACACACACACGCACGCACGCACACACACACACACACACACACACACACACACACACACACATGCACTCACGTGCACAAGGAGAATGGAGGGGTCTGGATGGAGAGATGATACAAATCATCAGCAACAGACAGCAGTATTGCTTGAATTGAATTAATCCTTAAGTTTTGGTGAGCACCTTCATGAGGTAGACCCTGTTTTTTTACAAAATCTCACCACGACGACACTTATATATATATACAGAGCATTTTATATAGGTTCATAGGTGTTTAATAAGCTAATGACCACAAGGGCCTTTTTAAGTCTAGTCTTGCATCCCGAATCTCTGACAAGTTCTGACACCCTTGATGGTGCATGGGCATGGGAGATGAACCATTTACAGGTTACCTGTTTGCATTAGAGACATAGCTGTCAAACTCGGGATGAATTTCTGGTTTACCATCCAATTGTCTAAGTTGCACTTAAATTGGGTTACGGAGGAACTCTGCTTCACATGGATGGGAGCCTATTCCATAGATGGGGTAGTCTCTGGGATACATACCTATCTCTCCAGCAGGTCCTATTTAAATCACAGACAAAGTTTAAGTCTTTAGAATGGGTAATTCTGGTACTGTTTGTTTTGTGGATATGTAGGAGATCTGTCAGAGTGTGGTCTGACAATGCCCTGTATGCCAGTCATAGATCTCCTCTCAAAAGCCTGTAGGAGAGAGAATACAGGGATAGGGCCTTGACGTGGTCAGCATAGGACATATTACTTATGCCCTGAATTCTTTTAATGAGGAACCTCTGTGGATGTTCCAGTTGTTGAATATGCCTGGTTAGGTGCATACCAAAGTAGGCATTGTAGTCAATGATAGGTCTGATGAATGCTGAATACAGTGGAACAATGACTTTCTTGGACTTAGATGCCATACCTTTGTTTATAAGTTGCACAACATAAAATGATTTCCTCACCACTGTAGACACGGGATGATCAAAGGCTAAATTACTATCCATGTGTGCCCCTAAGTCCCTGACTATTGGGTCAGCTCTAAGGGGTGTGTTGTCAATATGATAGTTACCAGGGATGGATGACTTCATAAAGGATACTATTATGCATTTCCTAGCATTTAGTTTTAGTCCATGGCTCTGGCACCAGTTGTTTGTCTGTGTCACCCCCTCCTGTAGAATATTTGTGTCAGTGTGAGATTTAGTGACATCTCCTATTTTGCAATAATCTGCATATTTATTCAGCCAGAGATGACTGACACTGCTTTCAATTGCATATTAAAACATGGAAAGAGGCCATGGCTGTATCTCTTGTGAGTCACACAAAAATGTTTTAAAAGTTTTTCTCACCCTCACAACCTGTTGCTGTTATGTTCTTAAACACAATTGTCTTTCTAGTTGTCTGCCCCTTATGTTAATTTGACCATATAGCTCCTTTAATTTCCCCTTTCGCTGGCTGTTGTGAATAAGCACAAAATTATCATTTTGTGAAATCACTCCCCTTCAACTATTTAAATTTATTGGCCATCCCACTGTATTCTATAGAACCATAATACAAAACTGCCAACCCCTTTTGAAACCATATTGCTATTTTAAAATTAATGGCTCTCCACTTAGCAAATAAAACTTAATTTACTCCTTTTTCATATCTAACTGCTTAATGTACACTACAGTGTTGAGGATATTAACTCATTTTTTTCATCTTACCTTTAAGCATCTATTGCAAGACCACCAATTATTGGAGAGCCCACATTCTGCCTCTCAGTAGTCATCCTGGGATTAGTGCTTCTGTTTTTCTCTTTGAGAGAAGGACCACAGGGGCATTATTTTCTGGAGACTGCTGATCACCAGAAAGCCTAATAACTACTTCATAGGTGACAGCTTGGAGTTTGTGCTTATATTCCACTCCTGGTGAGAGAAGGAGTAGAGTGCATTAATTCATGACTGTTTCTGGTTGGGCAGTGAGTGTCTGTGCTTGATGTTCCTGATTGGTCTGGTTGCTATTCAAGGCACCTACCAGGAAAAGATTACAACAAGCTTACAGACCCTTGCATCATCTGAGACAAGACTGTGGATCACCAGACTTGTTGTGCTCTGCTTCTCATCTTGGGATTGGTGCTAATGTTTTGCTTCTGATGAGAGAAGAAGCAAAGGAGCATTGTATCCAGCAGAGTGAAGCTGTGATGAGACCAGCACTAGTAGTAGCCAGGCAGTAGCCATTCATGTGACTCCCTTCTTTTCATCATTCTTGACAAGCTAATTCTTTGTTTGCTTGATTTGTTTCTACCTTTAGAATATCTGGCTAAATACTTCATCCTTAAATGTTCAGGATCTATGTATTAGTTCCCCCTCATGTGTTTGGCAGTGCCCTGTACAGACACTGACAATGTCAGTCCATTTTCCTGTAAAAGCATGCTTTAAATTTTACCAGTACCTAGTTGCACTCAGGACAACTACTTTGCAGTGACAAGCTCTGTCCCCAGAGCTGCAAACCGGATGCTCTTGACATTGCTTTATAGTCTCACTCCAACTGTCTAATCAATAAAAAGGGTCTTCTGCTATGGATATAAACTTTTCCACTATCTCCTTTACCACCTTGGTGGATATGGGCTTTGTAAGGCAATGTAGAAATCACCTAATATATATACTGACAGACAGTTAATTTTCAAACAAACTGATATGGTAAGTCAGTGATGTAGTTACACAATGTCACTGGGGTCAAAGCTCTCACATAAACATACTCCTAGTGTCAATATGATTGTCAGTAGCATGCATGCTGCACCCATCACACACAATTCAAAGCAGACATATAAAGCCACATATGCTGATACATTTAAATGTAACCTTCCTAAACTCCAAAGGTCTCATAGACAAAGTACACATGACAAATACCCTCAGCAGCCCCAAATGCACTCTTTCAAAACAACATCCACATCAACACATATAGATACATCTCATGGAGCCTCTACATCTAAGCCCATAAGGCAATCCAACACTCTGGTCATTGGAGACTCCATTGTGAGACTCACTGATGTTCCTCTCACCAGACTGAGTAAGGAGCAAGTCATGATCAGTTACTTATCAGTGGCTGGAATTTGCCACATTACACATGCACTCAGGCCATTGGACCACAAGTACCAGTATGACTCAGTTATAGTCCATGTGGGAGTAAATGGCCTGAGACATACCTTCATAGACTATATGAAGTGAGACATCATGGAGCTGTCAGAATATGTATCCCAGGCTTGTATAAGCCTAGTAATGAGCAGCATTTTACCTTCTCCAAGGATGATGCCACAATACGAATGAAAAATGACTGACTAACTTTAATAATTGGCTTAGTTTCTGGTGTCATTCTAAGGTGGTGCTATATTTGTCAGCATGGAAAGAGATGGTCAACAGACCACACTGCATTGCCAGGGATGGTCTATACCTCTCCCCTCTAGGCTTTCAAATATTAGCTAAAACATTGTCTTCCCCCATAGTGCTATTTTTAGGCAATGAAAAACTGAAAGTACTTCAGAAATAGCAAATCAAAACCAAGAAAATCTAAAGGTATTACTGTTCAATGCTAGGACTTAAAACAATGCATTCCACTTTCTAGAAGCTCTCTTCACTCTAGAGTATGCTAATATCTGTGTGGTAACTGAGACATGGTTTAATGCTGTGCAGAGCACATCAATAGTGCAAGGTTGTAATGCTTTCCACATATTTAGACCAGCTAATACACAAACAGGGACGAAAGGTGGAGGTGTCTCTATTTACATCAAAAATGTTTATTTTAGTTATTTGTTTACTGGGAAAGTCTGACTTGTAACGAGCCAATTTTCAGAGGATGCCCACTGAGAAATACTCCAGACACATGTCTCTATAATGTGGGATGAAACTGGAGCACCCAAAGGAAGCCAACATGAATTTAGAGAAGACATAAATGACTCCAAATAGAAGGCACCCCAACTGAGAATCAAACAAGAGAACCTCTTGCTGTGAGGTGATAATGCAAACCACTACACCACTGTGCTGTCCAAATAAATACACCTCAAGGCTGGTCATACAAGACAATGCACTTAAGCTGCTCCATGTTGAAATCACCATAGGCAAAATCCAGTATCGATTTCCTTGCAATCTATAGGTCCCCCTCTATGACCCAGGAAACCCATACTATGTTTGGAAACACTCTCCATCCAACCCAATACCATATTCATGGGCAACTTTAATTATCCCACTATTAACTGGAAAATCTATACGACACCAAATGTACACCAACCAGGGGTGCAACCATACTGGATCTGGTCCTCACTACTGTGGGAGAGTGCTGCACATCCCCTGCTCTAACGTCTTCTCTGCTAAAGTCAGACCACAAAATGGTCTCCACTGAAGTACAAGTCAAACCTGGACACCAAGCTAAACCTGGAATATTCAATAACTACTCTAAGGTTACCTCCTTCGATTAAGAGGTAACCTGTCAATATTCCAAGCTTCCATAAACCCTGAGTATGCCTTCTCACCTTCCTCTCTCTCACCTTTCTCTTGATGAAGCCATTCACTAATTCAACTCCATTTTCCTAAACACACTAAACTCTCTAGCTCCTCTCAGAAATGTCACAGTCAAATTATGTTGCTGACCCTGGCTCACCAAATCAACCAGGTCCCTCATGCAAAATAGAGATTCTGCATGGAAACTCTGGATAAAAAACACATGACACATACATTTTAAAAAAATATAAAGAATTCTGTAACCTGAGCAAAAAACACATTAACATTGACAAAAAAAAACTTCTACCACACCCCCCTAACCTTACAACCTAAAAATCCAAAAAAATTCTGGAATACAGTCAACATGATTCTCCACCCTGGTAATCCTTCAACATCAAACCCCTGCCTTAATATCTCACCCCAAGAAACTGCTTTGATTTTCAATACCTACTTTACTGATACCATAAGCAAACTTATGCTTACTTCCAACACTTCCATTCCCTTACTTCCTACAACACCCCTACTACACAACTCCCCTTTCTTACTTAGTCCCATCCCCACTAGATACATTAAAAATCTTCTTCTCAGACATAAACCATTTCCGCTTCAGTCAATAACTTGCTGTGACTCTTCCTAAAGACTGCTAACTCCATAGCATACCTTGTTTCCATCTTCATTAACTGCTCAGTCTGTGAATCCACTGTCCCAACTCTCTGGAAGAAATGCTATACCATACCTATTCACAAAGGTGGTAACTTTGTGGATCTCTCTAACTATTGCCCAATATCCGTACTTTCTTCATTCTCCAAAATTCTCGAGCATTGTGTTCACAAACAAATCCTGTCTTATCTCATGCATGAAAGCCTTATCACCCCTACCTAGCATGGCGTTCTTCCCCACCACAGCACCTCTTCTGCTCTCATTTCCTTTAATAACACTATCTCCTTAGCCAGAGACAATAATAAACTAGCATCCTGCCTCTTCTTAGACCTCTTCAAAGCCTTTGACACTGTCTCCCACTCTATCCTCCTTTCCAAGCTATCTCAACTGAACTTCTCCCCTGCTACTATTTCCTGGTTTACCCGTTACCTCGCTAACAGACAACAATCTGTAAAATGGCTCTTATCGCTATCTCCCTACCTTCCCATAAAAATGGGCAACCAACAAGGCTCTATTCTAGACCCCCTTCTCTTTAATATTTTTACTAACCAGCTCCACATATCCTGTCCTCAGTTATTCCTCATCCAGTATGCAGATGACTCCACTATCATCACTATTGTTGACAACCGCTCTGACTTGCTCACCCATACTGAAACCTCTTCTAACCTCACTGAAACCTGGCTTACTAACAATCAACTCATACTTAACTGTAAAATGACTAAACTCCTCCTAGTCTTACCTAAATCTCTCCACCATCTTAAATCCTCTTTAACAGTTTCTTCCCTTAACAACACCATGATCTCAACTGCACCCTATACAAAGCTCCTTGGTGAATTCATCAATGACCAACTTAAATGTGATCTCCATGTACACAACTGTATAAAGAAAACCCACCAAAAGCTTGGCCTAATTTATAGAAACTAAAAGTTTCCCACCCCTAACTCTAGAATCTCCCTTGCCCAGGCTTATCTTCTTCCTAAACTTTTGTACTGCTCTCAAATCCTCACTAAGCTGCAGTCCTCACTTCTATCTAAACTTGAAACTACATACAACAAAGTTTCCAGATTTGCAGCAAACATGCCACCAAAATCACATCACTGTCTTTCTCTCCTAACTCTCAGTTGGCTAGAATTTTCTAACCAACTCATATATTCTCAACTTCTCATAATCCACACTATCCTAAATAAGTCCTCCTCCTGCCCTAGTACATCCTCTCTTGTCTCCCTCTATAGCCTACCATGTTCCCTCAGAAGTTATGACCAATGCCACTTAAAGATCTATAAACCTAAAAAAATCTGTTGGGCAAAACCAATATAGCTATCTTCCTGCTCTACCTTGGAATAAGCTTCCCTTGGCCCTCAGAAATATTACTCATATACATAAATTCAAGACAACTCTCAGAAATCACTTATACAGCACTTGGAGATGTCATTGTAACAATCCCACCTAAAATTCCTCCCTACCTCTCTCCCCCTTTACTCTTTTCCCTCTCTCACATTCCTCTCTATTACTTCCTTTATCTCAATTATATTATCTATACTCACTTCCTGTGTACTTTACTATACTCAACTACTTTCTAACTTACTCTTGCCAGTAACCTGATACTAACTTCCTTTATAACAACATGTTTCTTCTACTGCTCTCTATACCCCTCTAATTTACTGTCCCCAGTATTCTGATACTAATCTCCCTATTCCCTCCTCTACCTGTCTGTTCTCCTCACACTATTACTTGTAAAACTAACTTCTATGTCTCTAATACTAAACCATCGATAACACTTCTTCTGCATCTTAGCTACCTTGCTTGGACCAAATGCCATTCTATTCTTATCCCTAACTTGTTATCCCTCACTTGCAGACATTTCTTCTTGCACTACAGTTGGTCATCTGTCTTACCTTTTCCTTTATATGTTTTGCACTTTCTTCTATTAATTCTACACTAGCACAATCTGTACTGTGAATATGTTTTTCTACTATGATTCTGTCATCTGCACAGCTTGTCCTTTTGAATTTTATATTCATACCTTTTGTAATATGGAGCTATGAATCACAATTCTGAGCTGTGAATTTTTTTTCTTTCTTTTTTTACTTCCAAGATTTGTTCTTTGATTCTTATACTTGTATAATTTTATACTGTGGAGCTTTTCTCCCCAGGCCTCCACTGAAAAAGGGCAGAAGCTCAGCCGAACTAACCTGGTCAACCCATATGAAATATATAAATAAATAAATGTTGCTGCCTATGCAGAACTATTCACAGAAACCTGTACAAGCATGTTAATACCTGCATAGAGGCAGCTGTACCCACCAGGAAGAAGTACAGAGCTAACTCAAAAAACAAGCCAACCTGGTGGAATCACAAAATCAATAGGCTGTAAAACAGGAAGAAGAAAATCATGGAAAAAAATAGATGGTGCAGCACCCAGCAGGATAAAAGTGGCCTCATCAAATTAAGCAAACAACTCTGAGGACAAATAAAGTCTACCAAAGCCAGATTTGAGGTAAATTTGGCCTCCCAGGCCAAGGACAACTATAAGGCATTCTTTAGCCATGTCCGCAACCTCAAAAGCAATACACAGATGTGTACAGCTCATTGTAAATGGAGTCACCGATACTGAGCCAGAAGATACAGCAAACCTACTGACTGATAAATTCAACTCCAACTTTACTCCTCTCTCCCTCTCAACCTTCCCTCAGGAAATACCATAAAATATATCTCCCCCTGCTATCACTAGGGAACAGGTCCTTAATGCTTTCTCTAAAGGCAAGAGCACTGCATCAATGGCCTCAGGCAATAACCCAGGATGCCTTCTAAATAGCATGAAACATTACCTGTCAGGCCTTTTGGAATTATTATTTAACTGCAGCCTCCAAACAGGCTTCATGCTTCATGAACAGAGGACAGCAACAGTCATCCCTCTGCACAAAGGTGGGTCATCTACAGACCCTGGAAACTACAGACCCATAAGTCTCACTAGTCTTATATGAAAGCCATGGAAATAACTATCATGGAAATGATCAACAGTGATATAGTAAACCAAAAGACACTGGACCCAACCCAGTTTGGTTTCATCAAGGGCAGGTCCTACCTACTCAATCTGGCAGACTTCTTTAAGAAAGTCACCAAAGCAGTGGATGAGGGCAAAATGGTTCACACTACCTACACTGACCTGGCCAAGGTATTTGACAACTTTGTTGATAAACTCAACAGGTACAAAGCCATATGTCACCTGGTAGATAGTCAACTGGCTTACAGACAAGAACAAGGAAGTAAGAAGTGGGAAGTCTACCTCTACAAAGAGAGCAGTCACAAGTTGAATCCCTCAGGGATCAGTCCTTGGACCGCTCCTTTTTGGTATTTACTTCTCTGAAGTCAAGACCAATGTCAGTGGTCTCTGGTTGACTAAATTTGCAGATGATTGCAAATTAGGAGCTGTCATTGAATCTCACACTGACACAAAAGTTCTGCAGGAGGGGGTGACACAGACAAACAATTGGTGTCTGTGCCATGGACTAAAACTAAATGCCAAGAAATGCATAATAGTATCCTACAGGAACTCATCCACCCCTGATAACTATTATATTGACAGCACACCCCTTAGAGTTGACACAGTAGTTAAGTACTTAGAGAAACACACAGACAGTAATCTAGCCTTTGACTATCATTTGTCTACAATAGTGAGGAAATCATTATAGGTTGTGCAACTTATAAACAAAGGTATGGCAACTAAGTCCAAGGAAGTCATTGTTCAACTGTATATGGCATTCATCAAACCTATCATAGGTTCATAGGTTCATAGGTTGGTACTAGGCTATCGGCCCTAAGGCCTATGCAAGCCTAGCCATAACAATTTCCTGGAAATTTCTTCACACAATATTTACTTCTCTGGGCCCCTGTCTAGCAGGGCGACTGACATAACCCCCGGGGTGAATTTTCTATCTCCCATCCAATCATCAAGGTTCCTTTGGAAGAGGGCCAATGATGCCCTCTGCTTGACATGTATGGGCAGTCTATTCCAGAGTATGGGGAGTCTCTGGGTCAGGAAACTATCCCTCCAGCATGTTTTGTTCATTGTGATGATAAGGTTTAGATCCCTGGAGCATGTGGCTCTGAGGGATTGGGATTTCTTTAAGTGGAGCATGTCCAACAGCTCAGGGTTTGACAAGGCCTTGTATGTTAAGCAGAGATCATCTCTGAGTAGACGATATGCCACAGAGTATAGCTGGAGTTTTTTTAAACGGTCAGCATATGGCATCTGCTTAGGCCTGTGATTCTTTTAGTGAGGTATTTCTATGGCCTTTCCAGCTGTTGCAGATGTCTTCTGAGGTGCATACCAAATGGGGCATTATACTCTATAATGGGTCTAATGAGGGACGAGTACAGTGGGACAATGACCTCCTTTTTTCGGGATGAAAAGCCCTTAGTGATGAGGTGTGCCACATAGAAGGATTTCCTGACTGTTGTGGCAATGTGGTTATCGAAAGTGAGACCACTGTCCACTTGTGTCCCTAAGTCTCTCATCACACATTTGATGTTTAGTGTCCTGCCACCTCTGTGGTAGTTCATGGGTACATGTTTTTTTCCAAAGGGGATAACTATACATTTCTTGGCATTAAGCTTGAGCCTATGGCTCTGGCACCAGGCATCTGTTTCTGTAAGGCCCTTTTGTAGAATATCCACATCATTTGGGGATTCAGTAATGGCTCCCAGTTTGCAGTCATCTGCAAACTTTGTTAGCCAGAGTCACTTAGTGTTGGCTTGTACTTCAGAGAAGTAGATGCCAAACAAGAGTGGTCCCAGGACTGAACCCTGAGGTACTCCACTTGTCACTTGTCTGGAGCTGGATTTGGAGTCAGCTACTTTTACAGTCTGGGTTCTGTCAGTAAGCCAGTTGACAACCCATCGAGTGATGTAGGGATTTATGTCTAGCTTAGTAAGTTTATCTATGATTCCAGAGTGGGGGATGGTGTCAAAGGCCTTGGCGAGGTCCAGATAGGCTCTGTGGACTGCTTTACCCTCGTCCACAGCTCTGGAGACCGATTCGAAGAAGTCAATCAGATTCAGGAGACAAGATCAGCCCTTCACAAACCCAAACTGGGTGGGGTCCAGTGTTTGAAGGTTGCCAATGTCTTTGTTTATAAGTTCCATGATAATGCGTTCCATGCCCTTGCAAATCAGGCTTGTCAGACTGATGAGACGGTAGTTCCCGGGATCCAAGGTGGATCGTCCCTTGTGGAGCGGGATAACTGTAGCTGTGTGCCACTCAGTGGGCACGAAGCCTGCGGCAAGGCTATGATCAAACATGACACTTAGGTGGGGTGCCAGTTCATTTTGTAGTTCATGTAGTACACAGCCTGGGATGTCATCTGGTCCCATGGATGCTGTATTCTTAGCTTTGGAGAGTGCTGTTTTTACCTGTTTGGCTATGATTATCGGAATTTGGCAATCTTTTGGTATTGAGATGGGCCCTTTAGGGGGTGAGAGGGGGGTGAAGTTGGCACTAAATTAATCTGCCAGGATATTGGCAATATCCTTGGGATCCCATCCATGTGAAGCAGAGCTCCTCTCTAACCCAATTCAAGTGCAACTTGGCCAATTGTATGGGGAACAGGAAATTCATCCCTGGTTTGGCACATATGTCTCTAATGGACACGACACAGGTAACCTGGAAATGGTTCAGCTCCCAGGCTCATGCTTACACTTATCAAGGGTATCAGAACTTGGCTGAAGAAGGCCCCTGTTGTCATTTGCCTAATAAACAACTATGAACCTATGAACCTATGAAGGTGCACTGGTGCCAGGACTGGAAAAAAATGATAGTGTATAATCCTCAAGACACAGAAACATTCCTACAATGGGGTTAGGCCAGGCTCAGGGGAGGATGAACCCTCTGTTGTAGAAGGAAGCAGCAGTCCACAAATAACAGAAAAACTGAAAGGCCAGAAAATAGCTATAAAGATGATAGAGTGGACTATTGAAATAAATTATGTATTGTTACTATTATGCAAGAAGCCCAGAATTTCCTGATAGAACATATTCAAAAATATTTAGATGACATTAGAGGAAAGAAAAATACTTGAACAAGAAAAACTGACAAAAGCTTCAAATGCAAATTTGTATTCATTAATACAACAGACTCATGAAAACCATTATACAGGGTAAAAACCCTTTGGCCAAATGGAAAAGGACGTGACTGCTGAAGTGCAAAAATGTAAAGAAGAAAACTGAGAGATTTTTGAAAGTTGTGAAAATAAATGTGGACATGGGAGAGAAAGAAAGATCTGATATGGTATAATATTTATGCAAAAGAGAAAGCCAAACTAATCAATACAAAAAGCAGCTCCAAATATATTTGAAGAGAAATACAGGCAAAGGCACCCAGTTATGGACAATTTTACAACACAAAAAAATAAGATCACAAAGGGGGGAAAGAACAGAAGATTAGTAAAGCAGAAGTTGCACAGATTGAAGATGAAGTTATATAAAACCGGCAAAGTGAAGGATTTAGTGTAGAAAGTATAACACAAGTTATGTCACAGCATGATGGAAAATAAGTCCCCAAAATAAGGAGAAATAGGTGGAGTGTGAGACATCTGAAGAAGAAATATGGACATTGGAAAGAAAACCAGATTTAATAAAGTGTGATATTTATGCAAAGGAGAAAGCGAAACTAATCAATATCAAAAAGTAACACCAAAGATATCTGAAGAGAAATGCAGGCAAGGAAGCACCGTTTTTCTGGATAGGGAAAATTGTACAATACAAAAAAAAAATACAAAAAGAAAGGGAGGAAGTAGAAAAAAGGATTAGTAAAGGACAAGTTAAAGAAATAGAATCTGAAGTTATGGATTGCCTATGAAGTGAAGGATTTAGTGTTGAAAATCCAACTCTGGTAATGTCACAACAGTGAGTCCTCAAATTAAGGAAAAGCAGGTGTAATGGAAAGTATCTCATCAGTTGCCACATGTTGATACTCTGATGCATTCCACAGGAAACCAGTACAAAAGTTCAGCTGGAGTTGCACAGCAAGGGAAGGAACAGGAAACAGTGGCAAATCTGCTGAAGTCAATGTTGTGGAGTTATAGCCCAGTGAGTTCCCGTATGAAAGAGCAATGAATGACGCAGGATGCAGCTGAAGAGAATATGTCACAGGAAGATGTCCTGAAACTTTCTGTAGAATGCCCACAGGTAATGGTGAACAAAGAATGTGCTATCAGTTTAAAAGAAGATGCTCTAAGGGAAGAGCTGCTTGATTTAAAACAGATGAATGGATATACTGAGATTGACGAAAGAAACAGATTACAGAAAGTCAGTATGTCCCAAAATATTAGAAGACTGAAAAAACAAATGAACACAGTTTATCAAGACTATTAACAGAAATTCATGGGACATAATAGAAGTAAATAGGATATATTACTGTGCAGCCTAATTAATAACAGATAAAGTCTTACCACAAAAATACAGGGCAACAAGGGAAAGGAAGGGAAGAAATCAAATGTCATGGAAGCAGCAAATAGAGCAAACTATAAAGCAATTAAGGAAAGACAAGAAGTGTCACTGTTAGAAGAGTATAGAAGAGCAATAAAATATTTAGAAAGATAGACGTGATAAAAGCAACACACAGCATCAGAACAGATCAGTATCTACAGTATACTATTTATTTATTTATTTATTTATTTATTTATTTAAGTTTGATGACCGGGGAAGTCCACTGGGCCAAGAAGAGCCCGTTTTCAGTGGAGGCCTGGGGGAAAACGCTCCACAATAGTTGCAAGTTACATTTCACATGTTACAAAAGGACATAGTTCATACAGCTAATTAAACATTTGCAGATAAGTTCCATGATATTTGCAATTGGCTTGTCACAATGTTACAGAAATGAAAAGACATAATTCAATACAGAAATTTCAACATTTACATAAAGTGATTATTTTTGTTATAAACTCAATTGTAGGTTTAACATTTCAAAATATATAACTACTAGCCATTAGTAGGTTGGGAAAATATTATGCATGGAGAGGGTAACAGTATATTTGAGATTGGAGAGTATAGTACAATAGTTATTAGAGAGAAAATTAGTTTAGGAGGTAGTTGGATGAGTCAGTGCAAGGTGGAATGGGGGGGGGGGGTTAGTTGGAGCATCCAAGGGCATTACCATTTGGAAGAAAGATGAGAGAGTAGCTGAGATTTGAAATTTGCATGGTTAGGTAGGTTGCATAGGTGTGTGGGGAGAGAGTTCCACTGTTTAGCTAAGGAGTGGGACAGCAGTAGATGGCCAGGAGGTCATGCAGGTTTGTGGACTTGAAGGAGATTTTGGTTTATGGATCTGAATGAGTGGTTGGGAATGTAAGGTTTTAAGGAAGTAATGAGAGCTGGGCAGTTAGCAGGTTTAAAGATGAGCTTGTGGGTGATGGCGAGTTGTAGGTAACTAAGGAGTTGGGTAGTTCAAGCCAGTTGAGGATGAGGAGGGAGTGGCTGTGGTGGGATGAGTTTTGAATTGGTTGCAAATTTGGAGATCTTGTGGTAGCAGGATTCAAGTTTGGACTGAAGGTCAAGATGGAGATTGGTGAAAAGAGTGGCACTATACATAAGGGGAGGGGAGTAGGAAGGTGGATGCAAGAGTTTGATGGGTAGAGGGCCTTATGAAGCAGTTGTGCATGTAGTGGAGACTTAACTTTTGGTGGATTTTCTTGATTGCGGAGTGGATGTGGATGTCAAATTTTAGTTCTTCATCAATAATGATGCCAAGAAGCTTGGTGTTGGGAATGATTTCAAGGAGGGTGTTGTTTTGGGTTTGTATGGTGAATGTGGATTTGTCAATGGAGTTTTTGGTAGGGGAAAAAAAACATGAATTTGGTTTTATTTGCATTTAGTGCCAGATGGTTAGACTGCATCCAGGTTTCTGTTTTGGAGAAGGCTACTTGGATTTTTGCTAGGAGCTCAGAGGGGGAGAAGGCTGAGCAGATAATTGTTGAGTCATCTGCATATTGGATGATAACTGAGTCTGGGATGGATTGGCGAAAGTTGTTAATGAATAGGTTGAAGGGAAGTGGGCCAAGAACAAAACCTTGTGGGACACATGTGGGTGTGGGAAGGAAGGGAGAGGCTGAAGTTTTCCATTGGGCAGCTTGTTGGCGGTTGGACAAGTAGCTGGAAAACCAGGCAATGGTGGTGGGAGAGAGGTGTAGGGTGGAGAGCTGGGATATAAGTAGGGTGTGTGAGATGGTGTCAAAGCCCTTTGACAGATCTTGGAATAGTGTGGATATAAACTTGCCTGAGTCGTGTTTGAGGTTTATGATTTCAAGAAAGGAAAGAAGGTCAGTCATGGTGCTGTGGCTAGGGTGGAAGCCATGTTGGGTAGGGGAGAGGAGATTGTTTTGTGTTAGGTGTGCCATGGGTTGTGCTTGTATTGTTTTCTCTAGTATTTTAGAAAGAGGGGAAAGGATGGAAATAGTCCTGAAGTTGGTGATATCATTATTTTTGCCACCTTGTATGAATCTATTTATAAGAATAGAGATGGGATAGGCAATGCTGTCTGCAGATTGTTTGAGGAAGGTGGGTGGAAGGTTGTCAGGGGCATTGCAACAGGGTTTGAGTTTGAGGAGAAGTATTTTTGTACTGCTTGTGGGGTTGGGCTTGAGGCAGAAGGATGTGGAGCAAAGTTGATGATTGGGGTGGAGGTTGGGGCAGGAGGGGGTGGTGGTGGAGGAAGGAGGTGGGAAGGAGGATGATAGTTTAGTGGAAGTGCACGAAGCATTGGAGACCATCCATGTGCAACTAACAGGGAGAAAAACTGCCTTTCAGTTTGTAGCCTGCTACAGACCACCATTCCAAACACAAGACCCTCACTCGGCTTTCCTGAGAACACTGGAGAATATGAAGGTCTCTCCAAACACCAATATATTGGGTGACTTCAACTACCCAAACATTGATTGGGAAAACTACTCAAGCCGAAACACCCTCACCAACGGTTCCTAGAATTTATAAACTCAAATGTTATGGATCAACTGGTCACCACTCCCACAAGAGGGGAAAACATATTGGATCTGGTCATCACCAACATGGGGTCTCTATGTTCCACACCAGAGGTATACCCTCATTGGTAAGATCAGACCATAAACTAATCTCACTGGACATCCATATTCCATCCCCACCCCTAGCCAAGGAAACCACGGTGAAGAACTTCTCAAAAACAAACTTCACACTTCTCAAAACCAAGGTGGAATCCTTCAAAGCCCCCGAGCCAGTGGAAAATATGGCCCAAAATGCAGAATCCTTTACAAAAGCATTCTATGGACACATACAGGAATGCATGGAGCATGCTATCCCAAATAAAACCAAGACTGACTCCTCCAAAGGCAGGAGACCTGTCTGGTGGACCCCAGCCATAAATAAGCTATACAACAGAAGGATAAAGCTACTACATGATAGAGCAAAATCCACAAAAAGGGAAGGCGTCTCTGATCAGTACTAGCAAGAAACTACGATCCCTCATAAAATCATCTAAGGCCAGCTTCGAAAGAAAAATTGCACAAGACACTAAAGATAATCACAAGGCCTTCTTTAGTCATGTCAGAAACCTGGGAGGCAACTCCCAGATATGCTCTGAGTTGGTGCAAAATGACAAAAAATACACTGAACCCACAGACATTGCCAACATCCTGGCAGAAAGGATTAGTGCAAACTCCCCCCTTCCCCCCAAAAAAGAGCAAATGTCTATGCCAACAGAGTGTAGCCTTACTGAGATCACAGATGCACAGGTGAGAGCTGCCCTCTCCAAAGCAAAAGACACAGCATCAATGGGACCAGATGGTGTCCTGGGCTGCATCTTACATGAGCTCCAAGAAGAACTAAACCCTCATATAAAGTCACTGTTCAATCTCAGCCTTACTACAGGATATGTACCCAAGGAATGGCATACAGCAACAGTGGTCCCACTCCACAAAGGTGGTGCCACAACAGACCCCGGAAACTATCGCCCTATAAGCCTGATTAGCCTGGTCTGCAAAGCTATGGAGTGTATCATCATGGAAATCATAAACAAAGACATTGGGAACCTCCAGACACTGGATCCTACCCAATTCGGCTTTGTTTAGGGCAGATCTTGCCTCTTGAACCTGGTCGAATTCTTTGAAACAGTTGCCAAAGCCATAGATGAAGGGAAGGTAGTCCACACAGCCTACCTGGACCTCGCAAAAGCCTTCAACACAATACCCCACTCGGGCATCATAAATAAGCTCACCAGCTTAAATATCAACCCCTATGTCACAAGATGGGTTGCAAACTGGCTCAGGGATAGAACCCACATGGTCAGAATAGCAGGTGCTATGTCAGACTCTAAACCAGTTACAAGTGGCATCCCACAAGGCTCAGTCCTGGGACCTCTCTTGTTCGGTATATATTTCTCCGAGGTACAGGCTAACATGGGTGGACTATGGCTGACCAAGTTCGCAGATGACTGCAAACTGGCTGCTGTAATCGACTGTCTGGCTGACACAAGCATCCTCCAAAAGGGTCTCACATAGACGGATAACTGGTGCCAGAGCCATCGCCTAAAGCTAAATGCCAAAAAGTGCATAGTCATCCCCTATGGGAAAAACAAAGTGCCCACAAATTATCACATAGGTGGTAATCAATTAAGTATGGAAGAAGTAATTAGGGACTTGAGGACCCAAGTAGATAGCAATCTCTCCTTTGACAATCACGTTGCCAGAGTGGTTAGAAAGGCCTTCTATATAGCCCACCTTATCATGAAAGGATTCACATCTAGATCAAGAGCGGTCATTGCGCCCCTCTACTCATCACTTATCAGGCCCATAATTGAATACAATGCCCCATTTGAGATGTACCTTACCCGACACCTGCAGCAACTGGAAAGACCCCAAAAGTACCTCACCAAGAGGATCAAGGGGCTCAAACAGATGCCCTATGCAGTTCGGCTAAAGAAACTCCAGCTCTACTCAGTTGCATACCGCCTACTCAGAGGCGATCTGTGTCTGACGTATAAAGCCATGTCCAACTCAGAATTAATGGACATGCTTCACCTCAGGAAATCCAAATCCCTTAGAGCTACACGCTTCAGGGACTTGAACTTTAGTACAGAAATAAATAGGACATGCTGGAGGGACAGATTCATATCCCAGAGGCTCCCCTCACTCTGGAACAAAATCCCAATCCATGTTAGGCAGAGCCCCTCACTGATTCTCTTCAAGAGAAATCTTGATGAGTGGATTGGAGATCGTAAGTTTACCCCTGGGATCTCTTCCGTGTCCCTGCTTGACAGAGGTACAGTAAACTAATCTTAAAAGGGCTACCTTCTGTGACCTACTATAGAGAGGCACAGTCAACTAATCTAAAAGGGTGGTGAAAACCAAACACACTCTGGCTAGGCTTATAAATGCCCTAGGGCAGATAGCCTAGTATCAACCTATGAACCTATAAGTTTAGCTATGTAGTCTATGAAGAATGAGTTGAACTGACTGGCTGCTTCAAGGTTGGAGAGGTTAGGGTCTGGGCAGGGATTTTCTTTGTTGCCAGGATGCAGCATGGATGAGATGAAGTTCCAGAGTTTTTGGGGACTTGTTGAGTGCAAGGACTGGAGTTTGGAGTAGTGGGGCTTTGCGGTCTTTAAATATTCGTTTTTTTGTGGAGTTTTGTAGTTGCTTTTACTCTAGCAGGGTGTTAGGGATTTTATGTTTTTGATATTGTTTACATTTTTTGTCCCTTTGGAGCAATGCTAGTTTAGCATCTTTTGATAACCATGGGCAGGGATTGGTTTTGATGCGTTTGGTTTGAGGGGGGGCTTGCTGATTGAGAAGGGTTAGGAATGAGTGGCTAAAGTAGGAAATGGCATTATCTAGAGGAGGGATTTTTAGAGGGGACCAGTCAGTATGCTTTAAGCATTTGGAGAAAGTTAGAGGGTTGAAAGAGGAGAGGTTGCAGGTTTGGATGTAGTGGTGTTGTTTATGCAGTGGAGATGGGAGATGGTCAGCGAAGGCTGGTAGGTGATTGCTGAGAGGATCAGGTAATGTTCCAGCTTTGGTGATAAGGTTTAGGTGAGTTGTTAGGAATGATGGTACCAATGGTACCATCTTTATTTGGTTTGGTTGGAGATTGTTTTATTTGGGAGAAGTTGTACAGGTTGATTGTGTGGGATGAGGCTTCAGAGTTAATAGTATTCCAGTTAATGTTGGTATCACCAAGTCTATAGGTTTCATTTTTTATATTGGAGGAGTACCAGGACAGGATGTTTTCAACAGTTTTGATATTATCCCCAGGGGGAATATAGAGGGCAGTGATACATATGGACTTGTGGTTGTTTATTTTTAGTAAACCTATTATAATTTCAGCATTGGCAAAGGATGGTATTTTATTGGAGTAGGGAGTTATGGTATGGGAGGTGGGGTAGATTATTGCTACTCCACCTCCTTTTTTGTGGGCTCTGTCATTGAGAATGATTTAGAAACCTGGTGGTAAGATTTCACTATCTTTTATATAGGTTTTTAGCCAGGTTTCAGAAATGGCAGTAATGTCAGGGTGGTTTTGGGAGAGCCAGGCATGGAGGTTAGGGATTTTCTTTTTTAGGCTTTGTGCATTAAGTGTTGTAAGGCGAATGGACTTTGAATTTATGGGTTGAGTGGAGGATTTGGTAAGATTGATGTTAGAGGTGGGTCCGGGGGTGGGGTGGATGTCACCGGCTAGTGAAAGAGAGATGTGCTGGAGTTGAAGACTGAGGCAGTGTATTTGTCAAAGGTAGCTTGGGTTGCAAATAATAAACTAAAGATATCACCACAGGCAGAAAAACTTGGAAGATATGCAGATAAATATAAATGAAAAGTGCAAAATAAGCAATTCATTGATGAACCAAAAAAGATTTTATATAGAACTGGGTAACACAGTAAAAGGAATAGAAACACCACCAAAAAAGAAGAAATAGACACATTTTGGAAAAATATCAATGAAAACCCTGTGGAACATAATAAAGATGTTGAACGGATAGAAGAAGTTAACAAAACAGTAAGAAGTTCCAATGTACATGATATGAAATGGGATGAAGTAATGGACAGAGAAGTTGAAATAAAATTAAGAGAGGTTCCTAAATGGAAAACCCCAGGCCCAGATGCAATAATTACGTCTATCTAAAAGTATTAACATCACTACATGAAGATTTAGCTCTCTGAAAGAACTATCTGTATGCACATCCTGAACAGACACCAGCCTGATTAACAACTGGAAAAAAACAATACTTCTTCTTAACAGTGAACCTGCATGCTATCCTAAAAGCTATATACAAAACTTGTCTTCCAATGATGTATGAACTATAAAATGGAAATGATTTAGACAGACTTTATAGTCATTTCCTTAGGAAAAAATTCACTGTTCTGTATGTTCGATGTTTTAAATTTTCGATTAATAGGGTTCGATATTAGAACACTCTAAATTTTGAAAATTCGGTATTCTAATATAGACCCTAAAATTTGTGTATATCAAGATTATATATTCCTCATTCTGAAGGAGGTATAGTCCTCCTTGAAATTGATTACATGTATAGATCCACAGTCATAGGACTGCATACATAACTGCTGACCTCATCAGATCCAAACATAGTTAAAATTTTTAAACATGAAAAGAACAACTGTGCGTTGACTTCCCTGATACGTTTAGGCAGAAGCATATCAGTGTCACGCGGGAATGGAAACCTAACCAGAAGTAGACAAAAATCTGGCAGTGCCATTGAATGTGCCCAAAAAAAAAAAAAGAAAAAATATAAGGAGAAGGATCAGTTGAGAAAGTAAGAAATGTGGAAAAGACATACATGCAGTTGCACGTACAGAAAACTCTTGGAACAACACCACGTAGATCTGAATCTGACACAGCAATGGTTAAGGAGAGGTGAATTTAAACCAAGATATGAAAGGCTAATATCGGTAGACCAAGATAGTGGGCTACATATACATTGGTTTACCAAGTCCATTGCAACATGCTGGAGAAACAGACAAATGCAATTTCTGTAAAGGCGAACTAGATATAGTAACACATCCTGTTGCTGCATGTAATATGCTAATGGCAGAGAACTTGTATACTGAAAGACATAATAATATGGCAAGACTGTTGTATTGGGGATTGTGCAAAAATCACAATTTTGAAGTAGCTGAAAAGCATTGGAAATATGAGCCACAAAGCATTTTAAAGTATGATGAAGCTTGTATCATATGGGATCATCCATTACCGACACAAAGTCATAAAATACCAGGATGTTAAGGCAGAAGTGAGGCAATGTGGAAGAAGGATACACAAACAGTTCCAATAGTAGTAGAAGTAATGGGTCTCAGAGAAAAATAATTTGCAGTCTTATTCAGATATACTGATACAAGTAACTCCATATGAATTACAGTAGAAGCCAATTCTGGGCACTTTGCAGCTGATGTGAAGAGCACTTTTGGATAATATCAAAGTTTGAAACAATATTACTTTCACCAATTTAAATCATACTTTGACGTTAGACTGGAGTCCATTCTAGTCATGGTATTAGAAACCCAAAAGACTTATAGAAGTTGCATGTGTCCACACACTTGCATATTACAGTGACAGTCATCAGTTTGAAATACCAAGCCTACATCCTCTGGTCCTGATGTTCTCATACATGCTTCTTCTTAGAAGACCACTATTCCTCCCTTATACAATGAGCAAACCAGTGTAAGACAGTCACTTCAATCCACAGCTCTTCCATCTGCAGATCCACAAGTCAAATTTTAGTTATCTCTTTCATAGTCAAGCATTAATCCCTGTATGCCACAAAGCCAACATGCTAAGTTTAAATGTTGTCAGATTTAATGTTCTTCTTTCAGCTTTTCCTGATTAGGGGTCACCACAGCGGAACTCCGGTCCACTAATGATTGGCAGTGGATTTTTTACGGGTGCCAAGGTGCCAGCTCGACACCCAACCTTCAGCGAAGGCACGCCCATTCTACGCATGTCTTTCGAACGCCACTCGACCGCAGGGAGGACATGCAGACTCCACACAGAAGGTGCTCCAGCTGAGAATAGAATGGGAGAACCTCTTGCTGTGAGGCAACAATGCTACCGCTGCACAACCGCGGCTGCTAAATGTTGTCACATTTAATAAACTACCCAAATATATTTATGAGACACACAAAAATGACTTAATCTCATACAGATCTGACAACAATAGCCCTACTGACTTTTAAGATATTCAAATGAAATCTGGCATTCCTAAACATTGCACACCGAGCTGTAGAATTACACTGCACACTATATTTAATAATCCATCATTCAGAACTGCCATACATTGGCATGGATTGCAGTTCTTATCAGATGTGTAAAAGATACCCCTATTAATTATGAAATTCACATATAAGCACATAGTAGTCCGCCATATATTATATACAGTCCTCTAACCAGTTCAGCCCTGGTTGCATCTGAAGCCAAATCATTGCTGTATTATGCTGTGCTGCATGACATCTCATCACAGCACATCAGGGAAAATCGGTGCTCTAAGGTACACAATGTACACCTTATTAAATGAACTTCACCTGCTGCAGTGAATGTACCGGACCTCGAACTTCCTATTGTGGGGTGCACAGCCCCCCACACCCCCCACTAAATATATATTCCAACTCCACGATTGCACTTCAGTGAGGAAAGGGCAAATATCCGATTTTTCACTGTACCGCAATCTCAGAAAAAGCACTTTGAGGTCCGGTACATTAGATATTATGAACGTTCGCAATTTATGCTATTCACTCATATGATATAGACCCGTGTATACCACCACCATGCATGAGTTTTAACTTATACATGTGCCACAGTCATTAGGTATGACAGTGAAGCTGCTGGTCATTACTATCATGCATTATTGACAGGAGATCTGTCCAACCTCTGTTAAGTAAGGTATGGGAGTGGTAGTACAAGTATATTCATGGTAGAAGGTTTACTTGCACCAAAGCAAACTCCATTGCTATAAAAAGGCTTTTCCTACCATGGAACAAAGATGAAAGAGTGATTAATTTTCTAATTTTAGTGCTGATATGCTGTTTAGCTCTGTATGCTGAGTTGATACAAGGGATCACTGCAGTTATGAACAACATAACATCTGTTTTTTATGCAAAAAAAGTCCAATAAGTTACCTCACTAGGACCAGTCTATACGTTGGCAATGTACTGTCTGTGAGTATTTTGCTTGGAAGGTATGTGGATTGCATGCTATGTGTACAAACAGTCTTGTCCCATTGTGTACATTGCTTTATGAATCTCAAAGAGCTTTGCTACACAGGTTTGGTGCATGCCAGCCATATCGAGTCATGCACAATCATTTATCAATAACACCAAGATACACAAAGAACTAAGATGTAATTCTCAAGAACTGTCTAATACAAAAGGCTTATAGTTCACTAAGACTTCCTGACATTTCATGAATGCCCATTACAGCTGTTCTCCACGACGTGGCATAGTGAAACAATAGAATGCTCTTGCAGAATTGTTGAAGGCAGTGAACTTCTACTACTTTATTTTGAGAGCTTTAATTTCTTTGACTGAGCTGCTGTTTAAATCACTAACTTCATTTTGGGACTGCATAGTATAGTACAGTGCCATATGTGGACATGCTTGGAATTGCATGTGTTATGTACATTGGAACTCCATAAATTTAAATTTAGGCAAAGCATCAGTTATCCTCTCAATGCTGCATTGGTGGTGCTGCGGTAGCGTTGTCACCTCACAGTAAGATGTTGTCCTGTTCGATTCTCAGCTAAAGTGTTTTCTGTGTGGAGACATGTGTGAATGGGCATACCTTCATTGAAAGTTGTGCATCAGGGCTGGCAACTCGGTACGTAAAAATCTACTGCCAATCATTAGCGGACCGGAGTTCCGCTGTAGCGACCCCTAACTGGGAAAAGCCAAAAGATACAACATCAGTTATCCTCTCAAATTAAAAATATTCACAAATGCATATGGTATAAATGGTTTACAAAGGCTGTTACGAAAAAAGGTAAATTAATACATTATTATTAATATCATTATTATTCATAATAATAAGCCATTTTACCCAGTACTAACTCTAGACTAATAGTGTCTCCCATTAAGTATATTTTCTCCATGTATCCCAAGTGAATATTTGCAATAATCCATCCATTCATGCTTACGGTTTTCATGAAAGCTATTGTCATTTCTGTTTTTCTTTTGGGAGGTGGTTAAGGTCTTGCTGTTTTGGGGGTATAATTGTTAACTTCTATAGATTCAGTTTTCTGTATGTCACTCAGTTTACTTGTAGTGACCACGTGTGCTACTCTTTTTTTTTATTTTATGTTTTGAGTGAAGTCTTGACAACGCCGGAGGCTCTAGGATATAGCATGCACATGTACGTGTATAATTGTGTTTTCTCTATGCCTTGAAGAAACATTGCTTGTTTGTTGAAAGCATTCCATTTCAGAGAGTTTGCTAGTGTTGGTGCTTGGGATTAGGTGGCTGATTGACAGATATGTGTCCTCAAGGCTAGGCTGTTTCATTAGGATTTACCTCATTTAACTCTTATTAGCATCCTGAGTTGTTTTGCATGTGTTGCTTATTTTACCAGTCAAGTTTTCATTGCATCTATTATTATTATTATTATTATTATTATTATTATTATTATTATTATTATTATTATTATTAATAATAATAATAATAATACCAATAATAATAATAATAATATTCAAATGTTATAGTGACTGCTTCTTTGTGTGGCCATGTAGAATGCCTGCAGTTCAATTAAGATTACAATACTTTGTTCTTAAATTTGCTGTTATTGTGCCATTGGATAAGACAGTATGTTTTCCTTTATTATATTTGTGGTCTTACTCAGAACAGTTCATTGGATGGCCAGAACTATTGATGTTGCTGATTAACTATGGTCTGGTAACATTTTAGCATTACTACTAAACTTAACTTGCATTTCTTCAGGGAGAACAATTTACCATGTTTTCCTGCCTGCCACTCCAAAGTTCACTAAAGCAGCCTAGAAGGGCAGTTCTGCTTCCATGTCTGTCCTTCATGGTGGACACAGTGATGAATACATGAGACCCTATTGAATGGTCACACCTACAGAAGAAAAACAAAGCAGTGTTTTTTATTTATTTATTCATTTATTTATGTATTTATTTATGTATTTATGTATGTATTTATTTATTTATTTATTTATTTTTTTTTGTTTGTTTGTTTACTTATTTGATTTTGGTGACCAGGAAAGTTTGACTTGGTATATAATCTCTTTTCAGTGGCTGGCCTACTGAGAAAAATCCCAGCATGTAATATACATGATTACACACAATCCAATAAACACATAAATAAAAAGAAAAGGAAATATAATACAAAAAAAAAAAGAAATTAATACATGGATCAACATCTCATCACTTAAAGAGCAGCAATTATGAAACAATTGACATTTTTGTTAAAACTGAAGAATTATGCACAGAAATCGAAAAGAAAGTGGCATTTTAATATTATGTTTTGGGTACATAAACCCTTTGTATGCCAGCATTGATAAACTGTATGTGCGTCAGCCCAGATATATTAATTTCTAGCTATCTTGTCTGTCTTATAGGTTAACAGATGAGCCATGGAGAGAGTATTGCCCTGAGGGAGAGGCACAGTTGACATAGGCATTTAATTTCCAAATGTAAGTTAAGTCCCGCTTTGTATGTTGTGAATTGTTTTAATTTACTTGTCAAATAGATGTGATATGCTGTTCCAGGTTTCAGATATATAGACTGACATGTGAGTCATCAATGGAGTTGGCAGAGTTCTGCGTGATCTATATACTGATCTTTGGCCTGCAGATCTCTTGTTGGATTGTACTCTTGTATAAGACTGATGAAGAGTATGGTCTAGGGTGTTTATATTTGGGAGTTAGTAAGTAGCCTGTGGTATGTTTGCTTTAGCTGCTTGAGTTTCTTAGGAGCTGTAACAATAAGTAAAAAGGTCACACAGAAAAAACGCTCAGTTAAAAACCAAAAAGTGTGTGATACCTTAAATCTCTTGTATTAGAAGTGACATGGGATATATGCAAATTACCCTTTAAGGATATCAGATGTTTCAGCTGAGTAATGATGATTTTGCCTGGTTCATTTGTGGCAAACTTAGCAATCTTTTTGTAACTTTGCTCTACTTTAAAAGCAAGCAGGGGATTCAATAATTAAATCTAAAGGTATAAACAGCAACTAAACGAAAATAAAATGAAACTGTGGAAAACCATGGCACTACTCTGTTCTTTATCTTAAGCAAATAAGCAACTATAAATAACATTTTCATGCTATACGCTTTGTAACAAGTCGTAACCATTCAACATTTAACCTAAGATTAAAAGAACAAGACACTCCCTCAAATAAATAATGTCATAAAGCCTACCTTTCCAAGACAGGCTTAACAGAAAATGTGTCATTTAAATCAGATGTGGTTAATGCATTCAGGGTAATGGTCCATTTGTATTCCATCTCTTCAGTTTTATTAACGATATTACCACCTCGTGCATCATCAGAAATCAATTGCATTATCTTAAACAGGGAAGTATGACTATACTTATCTATAAAATGTTTAGCCAAAGCACTCTTATTTATTTTATATGTCTGTACATAGGGCTGGTACAATTAAATGTCAGTCTTGTAACCTTTTCCAGGGTAAAAATTAATTTGTTTGTTTTGTACAATTCATCACCCAGAAGATATACAATTAAAATTTTTTTGTTGACTGTGAATCAAAGAACTTGGCTTACTTAGCATATTGTGAGCAATATCTGAATTTTTATAAAGGGAAGACCAACAGAGAAGGGGCTGGCATAATAGTCAAGGTATTTATCCTACAGATACAATGTACAGGGCTCGATTTGTACCTCTGGTTATTGGCTACGTTTGTAATAGTCTGCAGCCTGATAACCTAGTATGTAGTTATGAACCTTATAAACAGGACATTAAAAGAGTGAATGTCTGAACACTTATATGATATTAGAAGAATGAATAAAAATAGTGTTTTGGCTAAACATGTTACGGACAAGGGGTCTACCCACACGTCCCTGGTTATGTCAATTGATTTCTGATGATGCACATGGTAGTAATATCATTAATGAAAACTGAGGAGGTGAAATATAAGTGAATCAACAGGCAGAATGCATTAGCCATGTGTGGTTTAAATGATGCACTTTCTGGTAAGCCCATCTTGAGAAAAAGGGCTTTAAAATACTAATTAATTGAGGGAGTGGTATGTTCAATTTATCTTGTTAAGATGCATACATTTATATCTGAGTTTTAAGCATTGTGATGGATGTTTGCTTTTTTATCTGTGTGCATAGGTATTTAAAATAGATCCTTGGAGAACACCTATCCCAACTATTAGGAAAAAAATCTGCCATTCAACACACTTGGTTCTATTGTCAAGAGAGCAGTTGATTCATGCAGAAAAACTTCATTTAAATCCCATAGATGACAGCTGGTTGATTGGCAGTTGATGTGACACCATATCAAAAACTTTAGATACGTGAAGGAACACTGTGGATCCTAGATTACTTTTTGATAAACAGTGTTTAGATATATTAGCAAGACTAACTCTGTACTATGTTTTGGGTGAAATCCATGTTGAGTGGAAGATAATAAGGTTTGTATCTAACAGGAATGTTATGATTTGTGAGTAGATACATTTTACAAGAATTTAGTAAGAAGTGGGATGATAGAATAAGTCTGTAATTAAAACATTCTGTAGAGGGACCATATTTAAGCAGAAAAAGTATATAGGATAGTTTTCTAGAATAAGTCTACATTACGTACGTTTCTTGTTAGGACCAGTTGAGTAGCATAGATAGACATTTGTCATATATTCTGCATGGAGATTATCAAGCGGATAGTGTTGAGTGCTTTGATATAAGCAAGTGTTTTTGATAGTAGTGGTTGGAATGGGTTTAAGAGAAAGTGATGCTGCTGATTAGAATATCTTTTGATATATTATTAGGGCATTAAGAGAAGTAGTATTGGTTATACGGAGCTCATTAAATTCATAAGGTATGATAGAGGTCAAATCACGTGGCAGCTGTTTACGATGAGCTATTAGCCATGGGTAAAGGCCTTTATTGATTGTGGTTCAGAAGTGGTTTGATTGTATAGATCAGTTTGTCAAAGGCTGATATAGATTTGTTTTTATTTAAGCAGTTTTGTATTTTGGTTTAGTTTCTTAAGAGTAAGTTGGCAAGCAGTTATCTAATTTTTTCCTTTTTACCATGCCTCCACGGATTGTCCCTATTTTTCATTATTATTATTATTATTATTATTATTATTATTATTATTATTATTATTATTATTATTATTATTATTATCATTGTTTTTATTTTGCCAGGGTACAGAAATGTCATATTTGCTTTTTTTCACATTGGGGTATACTGATTTAAAATGTTTTAAGAGGTGTCATGGAAGTAAATTGCTAGAAAGGTTTGTAAGGATGATTATTTGCAATGTCTGAGTGTGTTAACAAAAGTTTAATTGTGAAACTTTGTTAGGATTCTAATTGTGTGAAGTTCATATTTTTTGGGGTGGCTTTTAATTATTTTCTATTGGTGTGACAAAACAAGGTGGTACCTGTCAGAAGAAAAAATTCAAATGAGTCGCATCTGCCTCAGGCGATGAATTTTCCTTTATTAGCAGCGAACCAGATTACACAGCATGTTGGCCAAGATGTCCGGTCTGGACTGATCTGATCTCCTCTGATCTGATCAACTTGTTTACTGACATCAACTTTTATACTGCAAACAAAACAACTTTTTGTTACATTTCTGACAGTTGACAGTTGGCTATGAAAAATATATAGGAAAAACATGTTTATCACAAATTACCTCAAACCCACAGCTAGTACAGAATGTTCAAGAAGTACAGAATGCTCAATTCAACAACAGTAGCTCAAATTTTCCAGGACACACAGCCTGCCCCAGTAAATTAACTCTTACTCGGCCATGCATCCTTATCCCAGGCTTCACTGAGCTATAACCAAATCTCTTTATTCTGAAATGCAGAAAACATATATCATTCAGGTTCATAAGCAATGCTGCATTTTGTTCACAGATAAGGCCCATCTTTGATAGGCATATCCCAACAAATAACATGTTCACTTTGCAAGAACAGGAAAAAGACAAATAACAGTATGTTTTTAATACTTTTTCTCTTAACATTTCCCCCCTGAAAACACTTTTATTTGTCTTTTATTTCAGCAATATATGGTAAAAACTAAGTTTTTCTTTGCATACATTACTTCACTGGCAAGACAAATTTTTAAACTTCAAAAACATTTGCAAAGAGTACATTTCAATGTATTCACTTTCACCAGTCTGTTGCAATTGCTGGTACATTGTCTTCGTAACAGCAGTATCAACCAGTCTTTGTAGAAGACCTCTGATACAGGGTATACAACAACAACCACATACCACCACGATAGCCACAGCGACTCCAACGGACACCAGGAAACTGCTGATGAGATGACTCCATTTTCCAAATCAAGCTTGTAGAAAATCTGTAAAGGGATTATTTACCCCAGAGTTCTCTGCCAATTCTTCGGATAACATCTCCAAACCTTTCAAAGCTCAAGTGATACTTCCATCAGGCGCAGTGTTGTTTGGAATATATGTACAACAGAAAGTCCCAAACATCTTGCAAACTCCTCCTTCTTTGGCCAGGAGCATATCCAATGCAATTCAATTCTGCCATGCCACCTGCGAAGTGGCCTCCAGTTCAACAATTCCTTTCAATGCATCTTTGGTATAGTTCACAAAACGCTACTGGTTATAGTAAATGTAGTTGATCCAGTCCACATTCTTATTAGGTTGAATCCAGACAAAGATGGATGTAAAACCAGCTGCTATTTGGTTTATTGCTTTGTATTCATCAGGTACGCCTCTTGGTATGCCACTGCTATTGATGTAGATACCGTTATCGAAAGATTGCTTTGGTGCCTCTCTTTTTCTCCTACTCAACCACTTCGGCTTTATTTCAAGTTCTCTTACGAAATTGCTTGCTAGAACTGGGAAAATGTAGAATGGCAGAATTAACTTTACAAGTGCACAAGTTCCCTTCCAGGGAATCGTAAGCCTTGATCTGAGTTTGTTGTCTCCACATAACCACCATACGTCTGCTAAACTATGAGTTTAGTTCTCCAGAATTGGATTCCCATTGCCATTCACAGTAACATTGCAATAGTTATGTCCCATATTGCCATAATTTTTCCCTGTGCCATCTCTGGAAATGCACATATACGAACCTGGATAGGAAATCGCTGCAGGCAGTTTCTCAACTTTGCTTATCACTGGAAAATGCTGAGTTTCATCTTTGCATTTATCTTCAGTTTTGTTGAAGAATAATTTCAACAGACACGTTAGGTTACCTTCATCTTGCATCAATGGGACTGTTGCTAATTGCTGTTTACCTTCAGCACAAGAAATACAGTTCTCATGATGTGCTTCTCGGGTACTATATCTAACCCAAGATAACCATTCATTATGGTGTACAAATCCCGTCTCGAGTAACAATTGTTCTTCTTTTGTGAAGGCAAAATCTGCTTTATTTGTAGCATTCTTAAGGCTTTGTACTTTAAGTTGGAGGGTCCCCAAAGGATCAGTTCTAGTTGGAAGAGACACTCCGATTCCATAAACTCCTGAATCACTTTCTTGTGGTGACACAATGGTTATAGTAACTACTCCGGTACCTTGGAAATGCACAATTTTTATTTTTTGTTGCCTGCTTTTATCTTTCTCTGGTATCACTGCACCACTTGTTTCCCATCCAATCACATCTGTTGACCACCAAACACTTGACCAGGACATACAGTCTCTATTGCACAAGTATTTTGCACGAGTCAAAAAATTATTATTGTTCCATTTAGAACAGTCCAAAATTCCTTCACAAAGTTTCACCTTAAACACAGTAGTAACACCTGTTTGCGCTTGCAGCACCACCATTCCTTTTTCTCTTGCAACTGTTCCTTCTCGTATGGACATATTTACTTTTGCCACCAAAATCATCATCATCATGTGACAGTTCAAGTACCAGTTGAACATGGCCATCCTCCCTAACGACTACCTCACACCGTTGGTTTCTTCACTGGGTTTGAGACGAACTAACCCCTATTGGACTAATCCCCCTTTGTAGCCAGACTTTGCGCTCAGAGGTCCAGTGGAGTTTGACCAATATCAATAGCAGAAGGAAGAGCCTTGAGTTTTTTACAGTGGGTGACATGAATCCACAAAGTCCTCTCAGTGATCTTTACAGCCGTAGGTGTCGATATAAGTACTTGGTATGGGCCTTCCCACCTGGGGGATGTCCAATTCTTTCTCTTCACAATTTGGATCCACACCCAGTCCCCGGGTGCCACGCTTAACAAGGTTTCATTTCTGGAATCTGCAAAGGAGTCATTGGTTACAAGAGATTTGACATTTAGCAGCTTCTTCATATAATCCGCTAGATCCAAACCCCCCTCTCGTTCCGCTGGCAACAATCCTTGCCACTGTGGGACGTAATATGGTCTCCCAAACAAAAGTTCAAATGGTGTAAGTTCTTTGTAGGAAGGTGAGATTCGCATGTACAGGAGTGCCAACGGAAGGCACGCAGTCCATGACCTATGTGTTTCTGCCATTAGTTTGCAGAGCTTACTCTTCAAGACACCATTGTGTCTTTCCACCAGTCCAGCTGATTGGGGATGGTAAGCACAATGATTTTTGAGATCAATTTGAAACACTTGACCCAATTTCTGAACAATCTGGTTAACAAAATGAGACCCATTATCACTGTAAATGCGTCTTGGTAGGCCAAATCAGGGAATTATTTCTGTAGTCAAAAGCTTTGCTACTGTTTGTGCATTTGGATGCTTCACTGGAAAAGCTTCTACCCATTTAGAAAAAGCATCAATAATGACCAAACAGAACCTTTTTCCCTCTGAGGGTGTCAATTCAATAAAGTCCATACAGAGTGTGTGGAATGGATACGGAGGGGTAGGGAATGCCTGCTGAGACTTTTTAACTCCCCCCTGAGCATGATACTTTGCACATAATAAACAAGATAAACAGAATTGCTTTGCATAAGTTGAAAACCCTTTACACCAAAACACCTTAGACACTATTTGAATCATCGTCTGTACTCCTACATGGGCAGGTCCATGGCTAACCAATGCTGCATACCTAAAAATGTTTGAGGGTAATACCATTTTGCCATCTGATGCCCTATACAACCCACTCTGTTGACTGATACCATATTTTACCCAACAACATTTTTTCCTTCTGTGTCGTCAATGTTTGCATTACTTTTAGTGTCTCTAAGTCTAAGTGGTGTCCAGGCTCCAAATCATTATCATGTAAAAGCAAATCATTTTCTTGAGCTGCCTTTTTGCAGCCATATCAGCAAGGGCATTTCCCCTGGAGACAGGATCTTTTCTGTTGGTATGTGCGGAACATTTACATATCGCTATCTGAAGTGGTAGTTGCACTGCATCTAACAACTGTAAAATTAAATCTCTGTGATTTATTGGTTTGCCTGTTGCAGTAACCATTCCCCTATTCTTCCATAGTTGAGCGAAAACATGTATAGTGGAGAAAGCATATTGACTATCTGTATAAATTGTCACTTTTTTACCCTCCCCTAAGGTACAAGCTTGAGTCAAAGCCACCAACTCAGATGCCTGTGCAGAATAAATGTTTGACAATCCTTTTGCCTCCAAAACTTCAGTTTTTGTGGTGACAGCATACCCTACTAGTGTTTTTTCCTACAGTGTCTTTCTTTGCTGATCCATCTACAAACAAAACGAGATCAGAATCTATCAATGGAATATCCGTTAAATCGGGTCGGGGAAGTACTTTGTCATGAATGCTCTCTAAACAAACATGTGGAGTACCTTCTTCTGGAGTCGGCAAAAGTGTCGCCGGATTAAGAGTAGTACATCTTTCTATGGTCATATGAGGCTGTGTCAGCAGCACTGTCATACATGACAAATGTCGACTAGG
Source organism: Protopterus annectens (assembly GCF_019279795.1). Classification (NCBI taxonomy): domain Eukaryota; kingdom Metazoa; phylum Chordata; order Ceratodontiformes; family Protopteridae; genus Protopterus; species Protopterus annectens. Next base: position 1,221,233,811 of record NC_056733.1, on the reverse strand, counting down.
AGATAAAAGGGTTATCTTATCTTGCAAAAGTATAGTAGCTACTGAATGTGGAACCCACAATTGTAATGGGTGAAACAAAACTAATGATGCTGAGGCTAGTACTGCCATGACGGCCGCCATCACAGCTTGAACACAATGCGGCAATGCCCTTGCAACAGGATCTAATCTGGAGGAGTAGAAAGCTATCAGCCTCTGTTTATCCCCATGTACTTGTACCAGAACCGAAGTCATATATCCTCCCTTACAATCAACCATTTGTACAAACGGCTTAGAATAGTTCGGAAAACCCAAAACAGAGAATCCTGCTATCAAGTGCTTAATTCTAATAAATGCCTGTATTGCCTTATTTGTCCACTGTATATTATTCTTAGCCACCATGGGAGTATCATAGATCAGTGCGGTCAATGGCCCTACTTCCTCAGCATAGTTAGGGATACAACTTCTACAAAAATTAGTCACACCTAAAAAGGACATCATCTCCCGCTTAGTCGTAGGCATAGGTGCCTCAAGAATTGCTTGTTTTCTTTTGTTCTCCAATTGTCTACCTGCCTGCGAAATTAGATAACCCAAGTACTTTACTTGTGCTTTCCACAATTGTAACTTTTCTTTATTTACCTTATGTCCTTGCTCAGCTATAAAACTAAGAAGGGCAAGGGTATCCTTTCTACAACTTTCCTGCATGGGTGAGGCCAACAAAATATCATCTACATACAACAGAACCTGGCTTCCTCTGGGAACAAACTGAGCTAAATTCGCAGCCATTTCTTGTGCGAATATTGTCGGACTCTCACAATAGCCCTGTGGCAATCTGGTGTAGGTGTATCTTTTACCTTAATAAGTGAATGCAAACCAAAATCTACTCTCCTTATGTAGTGGTATGGAGAAAAAAGCATTGCTTATATCTATGACAGAAAAATATATGTGCTGAGGTAGTAAATCATTAAGTAATGTATATGGGTCAGGGACCACCGGTGCTCTTGGGATCACAGCCGAATTAACTGCTTGTAAATCCTGAACCAACCTCCATGACCCATCCGGTTTCTTTACAGGAAACAACGGAGTATTGCAGGGTGAATCTGGGCATTCAACAAGAATTCCTACCTGTTTTAGATGCTCAATGACTGGCTTAATTCCTTTCTCTGCTTGTTTACTTAGCGGTTATTGGTGCTTACAAAACAAAAACACCAGTGCCTTGTATAAACATACCACCATATGCAAAAATGCCAAGTTTTTGTTTTTTGTTCTGGAGGTAGTTCCAAAGGACATCAGGGGGGGTCCATGGGAGGCACGCCTTGCCCATAAAGAAATGTATTGGCAGATATTGTTGGAGGCTAACAGACCCCCTGGTCTTAATGAATCTATTTCGATTGTTCCGTATTTGAAAATTAAGGCACAATACATTTAAGTAAATCGTGCATAAGTTGTTTTTATTATTTTTATTATTTTCATTATTTTTTTGTTGATTGTATAAGTAAATTAATATTGTCATGTGTTTATTGAATTTTATAAGTTACACTCAAAATATTTTTTATTTAATAATTTGTATTTGTGGTTTAAGTGGTCTAGGATGTAATTGTTATATCTTTTAATTCCTTTTGGTACATACATTTGTTGGAAAATGTTTTTTCATTAAGTCCCTTTGACTTAATACATTTTAAAATTGATTCATTAATTAATCAATTAGTGTTTTTGCAAAAGTATTTAAACTGGTTGAATGCAGGAAATTGTTGTATCTGATGAAGTCTTTCCAATAGACGAAAACGTGTGTGGAGTTTATTGCTGGAGTCTTTTTTGACACGTTAATAAAACCTTTGTGGATTATTTTGCCTGATTGTGAGCTGTTTCTGCCCAAGCTACTGGACTGGTGTGGCTGCTTTCTTTGTTGAGGTTCGTTTTTTTGCAGCGTCTGTTTTTGGGTTGTGTTTGTTATGGCTGCTAGTCCGGTGGTCTCTCTGGGGCACGGGCAACAGAGGAATTTCCCTGTGGAATCGTCCAGGTCCGAAGCGGACGGACTATCTCAGCTCACGGGCCAGCTAACCACTTTAATAAATCTTTTGACTCCTATGGGAACGGGTATTCAGGCTCTACTTCAAGAGCAGCGTAACCTTTCCAGGATGGTTGTTCCTAACCAGAGAAATTTACCCGTCCCAGATTTTGCTGATGGTGTAGTCCGAGCAAGAGGGAACGCCAATGGCGTACGCGTTCCCGCAACTGATTTTAACAGTACGCCAGCGGCTCTTCATAATACTGCATCCTCATCCATTTCTGCTGCTCAACCGGACAGTGACATTGAGATCAACCATCGTTCTATTTCTTCTTTCAATGAATGGTTTATGGCTAAACCTAAATTTCAATATGAGGAGCATTTTCAGGGTCGAGGAGCTAACGGTGTCGTTTATTCCGAACTGGAACGGCGTTTTGAGAATGCACTTTACCTTTACCGGACTCTTGAACTGGACAATTTATACCTTATGGAAAATCTGAACAAAGGTACTGTACCAAAGGGTTTACGGGTATTTAAATACCCCAATCAGGTTATATCTGGCAGCCCCTTTCATAAGGACCTCATTGAGGCCTTTGATCAATGTGGGCGTAGCATAGTGAAAGCCATCATTAAAAAGAATAATGAAGAATTGTGTATTTTACAGCAGGATATTTCTGTGTATTTTAAACGAATGTCTGATGATTTGTTATTTGATTCCAACAAGTGTTATGAAATTAGAAGGGATGTTGATACACATTGCGACACAGTTTTGAATCGCAAATACAAAAAACTAAGAAGGGATCTGTTAGAATATGAACAGGGACGACAATACCCCAGTCCGCCTCCTTTTAAACAGCCATTTTACCATCATGACCATGAATTTGGTTTTTCTTCCCACAGTCCTCCTAGGGAGGTAACAGTGGAACAGAGAAACACTATATCCCCCCATGGTGACTTTCACGAGTCATTTGGTGAGGATGAGCCTGCCTTGCGCAGGTCCGAACGTATTCGCCAGCAAGGGCAACAACCCCATAATAATTATCACCCTTTAGACCGGGCCCCCCCCAGCACAGAGAGGGAGAGGGGGGTTTACTCGCGGGTGGAAGAGAAACCAGAGGCAGCATTGGTAAGGAACAATGAGCATGTTGTTACTTCTTTGGGAGAATACACTTTACATTCTTGCAATAATTATCACATTTACAATTACAGTGATTTTGCTATATCTGATCATTGTTTCCAGTTATTCACCAAAGGGTTTAAGTATGTTCCTAAAAAATCTAGTAATTTAATACTTGCCATTCTGGACCTCAAGCTCTTCACCCGCAAATTAAATTTGGAACATTTACTGGGTACCTCTAATGGTACTCCTGGTTTCTTTTTGAGGAGATCTAGTACATTTAATCCCCCCCTTCATCCACAACTCAAAAATTTTGAGAAAAGGATCGAGGGTAGGTTTAGGAAGGAGTTGGGTACGGACCACTTTGTGGCTAACCTAACACCACAGGAGAGACTATTGCTTGAACAACTTAGGGGTGACCCTACCCTTAGGGTTATAGAACCCGATAAGGGTGGGGGGACGGTCATCATGGACAGTTTAGTCTACCAGGGTAAAATGTATGACATTCTTCATGACCATCATAAATACACCTCTGCTTCCTTGAATGAAATTAATATATCCTATCATAAGATAGACCTAGTTGTTCAGGATCTATTAGATCAGGAGGTGATTGATTTTCAAGTTTATACCTTCCTTTCAAACACAAATCCCAGGATACCATCCATTTTTGGGATTCCTAAGGTGCACAAAAACCCCATTGACCCACCTTTAAGGCCTATAGTAGCGTCCCAAGGTTCCAAGACACATCCCATATCCAAATTTTTGGATTGGAAATTGAAGGAACTATGGGGTAGGGGGGAATACATTCTCAAAGATTCTTGGGCCTTTTTGCATCGTGTTACATCAGATTTACTTGTACCCAACTTGGTATTTCTAACCATCGACGTGGTGGATCTTTTTTCTGTTATTCCCCACGAATTGGGTCTCGAATGGTTAGAGGAGGCCCTTTGGGAATGCCCCAATATTACCAACAATGACGTGCATACTATTACCGAATTGATGGGAGTGGTTTTAAAGAACAATTTTGTGTTCTTTTCAGGTGAATATTTCCATCAAGTGACAGGTGTGTCAATGGGGGCAAATTGTGCACCTACCTATGCTGATATTATTATGTACATTTGGGAAAAGAAATTCATCTTGGATAGCCCCTTTTCAAAATCTTGGAATTGTTATGTTAGATTCCTTGATGATGTTTGTATTTTTTGGACGGGACCCGTGGATGATATAGCGAAATTTATTCAGTACATCCATACCACCACCAATTTTTTAAAGTTTGCACACCACATTTCTCAACATAGTGTAAATTATTTGGACGTGACACTTACCATGGTTGATGGTGGGTTAAAATCTAGCATCTATCGTAAACCCACATTTTCCAATGGTTATTTACACTATCAGAGTTCCCACCCCAATTTTCAAAAAAGGGGGATACTCAAGGGGCAATACGTCCGTATTTCCAGGATGACTTCTCTAGATGTAGATTATCAGCAGGCATGTGGTATACTACAACATCTATTTTTAGAAAGGGGTTACCCTGTATCACTGATTAAGGCTGTTGAAGAGGAGGTTACTATGGCTAGGTCATCTAGATTTGCTCCTATACTGGGTAGGTCCGGTGTCAACATCGTAGATGGTTCTACATCTAATAAAACTGACCAGTTTGCAAGTAGTTTTACCTTTATTACCCAGTTTAGTGGAAACGCCTCCCACATAAGAAACATTGTGGAAAAGGAATGGGGCATTTTCAAGGAGTTGACTGACCTAGATACCTTCAAGGATAGGGATGTTAAAACTGTATTTAGGAGGGGTATAAACATCAAAAAAACCCTAGAACAACAAGATGTTTCCATCTTGCACTCCAGACCTAATTTAGGGGTTTTCAAGTGTGGTCATTGTTCCTCCTGTAAGTACATGTTTCAAGCCAGTCATGTGTTTTTGGAAAGTAGAGGTAGGGATATTAAGGCAAGGGGTCATTACAACTGCAAGACTGGTGGTTTGGTTTATCTGGCCATATGCCAACAATGTCCAGCGTTTTACGTTGGCAAAACCGAAATGTTACTTTCTAGGCGCATATATGAGCACATTTACGACATTTCTAAGTGCAAAAACACCAGTGCCTTGTATAAACATACCACCATATGCAAAAATGCCAAGTTTTTGTTTTTTGTTCTGGAGGTAGTTCCAAAGGACATCAGGTGGGGTCCATGGGAGGCATGCCTTGCCCATAAAGAAACGTATTGGCAGATATTGTTGGAGGCTAACAGACCCCCTGGTCTTAATGAATCTATTTCGATTGTTCCGTATTTGAAAATTAAGGCACAATACATTTAAGTAAATCGTGCATAAGTTGTTTTTATTATTTTTATTATTTTCATTATTTATTTTGTTGATTGTATAAGTAAATTAATATTGTCATGTGTTTATTGAATTTTATAAGTTACACTCAAAATATTTTTTATTTAATAATTTGTATTTGTGGTTTAAGTGGTCTAGGATGTAATTGTTATATCTTTTAATTCCTTTTGGTACATACATTTGTTGGAAAATGTTTTTTCATTAAGTCCCTTTGACTTAATACATTTTAAAATTGATTCATTAATTAATCAATTAGTGTTTTTGCAAAAGTATTTAAACTGGTTGAATGCAGGAAATTGTTGTATCTGATGAAGTCTTTCCAATAGACGAAAACGTGTGTGGAGTTTATTGCTGGAGTCTTTTTTGACACGTTAATAAAACCTTTGTGGATTATTTTGCCTGATTGTGAGCTGTTTCTGCCCAAGCTACTGGACTGGTGTGGCTGCTTTCTTTGTTGAGGTTCGTTTTTTTGCAGCGTCTGTTTTTGGGTTGTCCTTTCTCTGCTTGTTTACTTAGCGGTTATTGGTGCTTACGAGGTCTAAAACCTGACTTTGGAGTTATACAAACTTCACCTGCTGTTTTCATCAGTCCTACATCCCCTTTACCTTTTGACCATAAATCTACAGGTAAGGCACTTAACGCACTATCTTCCTCTTGAGTTAGGAGGATTTGTCATGCCATTTCTGTTTTGTCATCCCTGAGGTGCACACTTGCTTGTGCCCAAGTCACCCAATTTAATCTTTGTACCTGGATCTGTTGATCCTTCAACTGACTTTCGGACATTGTGTCCCAATTTGTTACCTTTTTTCGCCAAATCTACCCAATGTGCCCCCACCGCTTTAGTAATTGAAATATGTGGGCTATAACCTGAGCGATATAAATAACTCATTGCCTTGGTCAAAGTACAGGTCACTACTGTATTAGCTTGCTTATTCCAAAACATATCATTCAAAATTATCCTTGCACATTTGTGCCTAAAGAATTCTTTTTCAAATTCTTTATCTGGACCAGGGGCCTGTCTGTAGTACATAGTACAATGTAAGTGCGCCGCAACCTGCGGTGACCCGCTGCTAGATTTACTTAAAGCTAGGTTGATCAAATCTGTATCAACCCTCCCGGGCCCATTTGAAATCAAGTCCTGGCTATACCAGTAAAACAAGTCTTGTACTCCTTGTACCACCAAGCCATCTGCTAACCTTTTCGCCTCAATGCCTTTAGGTGTGGGAATTGCCGCTATTCCAAACAAATGCATCAAATCTCTTCCCAGCAAATTAACTGGACAAACTTTCGATATAATTACCCTACACCTAACAGTTTGGTTTGTTTGCGGATCTGTGAACAATAGAGGATGAGACAGTGGTTCCTTATAGATTTTCCCATTTGCCGCTTTCACAAGGACAAACTCATCTGTTTCACAGTTCGGGGGTAGAACTGCTGGACCCAAAAGTGTACGCGATGCACCTGAATCACATAAAAACTCCACTTTCTGTCCCTCAATCAAAAACTCTATCATGGGTTTTTGATCCAGATGCATAGCAATACCCAAATGTGCCAGGTTTATGACTTCACAGTCACAATCCCGCCCTTCCTTAATTTCCTGGTTGTCCTGACATTCATCGCAGAGAGTGTCTGCCTCATCATCATCACAATCATTCTCGCTTTCTTCTTCTCTGCAATAATCACAATAATGAATTTGGTGCCTTCCTTTACTATCATATAGTCGTGCGGAGCCCTTGTTCGTAAGCTGTGGGGGATGTTGCCACTCTTCGCAGTCGGCAGCAAAGTGCCCACGTCTACCGCATTTAAAACATTCTCCACGTTTTAACCTCCCCTCATATTCCTCTGAATGTCCACCCTGTTTATACGATGAGTCCCATTTTGGGCCCCCACGTCTTTGTACGCCACCACAGCGCCCTTGCCCCCTTTGGTCCTGTACTTTCATTTTCTTTTTTAAATTGAAAAGTCGCTCAGCATGCCGTGCATATTCAAACAAAGGTTGTAGTCTACATGTTCTGTGATCAACCATATGCTTAGTTATAAAACTATTTATTGGAGCCTTACAACCTTTAAGAAAAGCGGTTTTCAATTGCTGTTCATACGGACTATCAGTAGTCTGATCCTGCGGAATTATCATTCCACAATGGTTATTGAACACTTCTGTCAATTTTACAATATAGTGATCTACAGATTCATCATCATTTGGATGCACTTATTTATTACTGTCCAATCTGCTCTTGGACGCCACTTATCAGAGATTCTCTTCAACAGATCAGTGACTCACGTGTCTAACTCCCCAGAATTATGCTTTAATGTAGTGCCGTCATCTGCCTTACATGTCCAAGTACCACAAACTAAGTGGCAATCTGGACCCAGGATTTGTCACACTACTTGTTCTACTTCTAAACCATTTAGATGATAACTTAAACGCATACCAACTATGTCCTCAGAAAACTTTTGAAAATTAACCTTGGGATGAGGAATATCGTCCGTAGCTCGTTTTATATCCTCTCTAGCCCAGGGACGATAAACTAAAATAGTTGGCTTTTGTCCAACATCCCCTGCTTGTGGGTTTGCAACTTGTATTAAGGGAAGGGCTTCTGAATGGTCAAAAAGTTTAATGGCCCAACGTCCTTGCCCTGCTGGTCCCAACCTTAACTGCATAGGTTGGTCTACCTGTTGCAAAGCAACCTTGGGTACTACAGGAATTTGCAGGTAAATTGGAGGGGTCACAACGTTTCCTTGAGCAGCCAATAACCCACCCTGCTGTACAGATCCCATATATTCAGACTGATATTGAGGAGGTTCCGCCGGTACAGCAGGAGCAATTTCCCCATACGGTGGGGCAGTTGGCTGCCTTTGTACCGCACAAACTATGTGCTCATCCTCCTTATCTAAAAATAAAGCTACTTTTCCACTTGGCACCAGTGATCCCTTTTGATTTATTTTTTCTTTTTCCTGGCACTGTTTTTCTTTTATAGCTCATTTATTTGCCTCTTCTAACCATTTTTGTGCTTGGGGAAATCCCAATTGTCTTTGTTTTTTAGTTCTAGTTCCCGCATCTCTTTTCAAATCTCTAACCAATTTTGCACAGGCATTCTTATTCAGTGTACCATTAAAATCATATCTCGACTTCCACTTTTTCAAAAATTTAACATTATTTTTGTTTAAACCTTTCATGTACTTAGCATCAACATTTAAACAGGCATCACTCTCACACTTGCAGCAACTCGAGCCTATGTTTCCCCTAGATTTCTTATTTTACCTTCCCTTTTTTTTTTCCCCTCAGGTATTTAGGACTGTATCAAAATTATTTTACAGGGCTTATTATAAAATGGGACTATCTTAATGGGTGACCCTAACAAAATAATCTTAACAAGTAATCCTACCCATCCTTAACTAAAAATAAAACCTTGTCGACAAGATTAAATTAAATTAAAAGACATTTATTTTTCAACCAAACAAACATAAAAGCATAAATATAGCATGTATTTACATCCCCCCAGGCAACAATAATAACAAAACCTTAGAGGACTTTCTCCACTGGTTAACTCAAACTCACCCCCAGGAATCCATAGTGTTAGGTGACTTCAACATCGATTGGAATTCCTTCTCATCTAGCTCCCCATCTAGCAGCATAAATCTACATGGCTTTTCTCAGCTCATATCCACTCCTACCAGACTAGGTAAACCCCAAAACAAAGACAGCATCCTGGACTGGATCCTTACTAATAAAGATCCTGACCAGAACTCAGCAGGTACTCACCCAGAGGACATGAGTGATCACTTACTCACCTATGTTATCAAATTCAAGAAAATCACCCCCCTTCTTACAACCATAAAAAAATCAGGAACAATAATAAATTCAACACCTCCATTTTTCAAACTGAACTTAAAGCCCACAACTGGACAATACTCAAGTCTCTTCCTCTTGAAGAGGCAGTTATCTACTTCAACACCACCTTCCTCAAGATTCTAGATTCCCATGCTCCAATACGGTCCATTAGAACTAAAACCAAAACCGCACCATAGCTCTCTAAGGAAACAAAATCCAAAATCCTATCTAGAAACAAGATGTGGGTCACATGGCGTACCTCTAAAGACCCACACTCCCACCAAACCTTCCAGCAACTTAGAAATGAAACTAAAAGAATGATCTTAAATGATAAAAAAAACTTCTTTCTCCACCTCCAACACAAACATCTTAACAATCCACAAAAAATTCTGGGCAGGCTTAAACAAGCTCCTGCACCCAGGCCAGGCAACCACCCCCCCACTCCCACAACTTGCAAACAACAGTGCCCTGTAAACATTGCTAACACATTCAATAGTTTCTTCACAGAAACAATACAATCCCTGGCCACACAATTGAAACAAACAACCAGCCCACTCCACTACCCATGCCAACAGAATACTACAACTACATCAGATCATCTATTTACCTTTGATCCAGTACCCATATCCTCTATAACATCTCTTCTTAAAAAACTAAAACCCACTAAGCTAGCAGCTGACCTTCTCCCAGCTGAGTTTCTGCAAAAAGCAGTTGAGGCCATTTCCTATCCCGTCTCCATAATCATAAACCGTACCTTGTCAGAAGCCTTCATCCCCTCCATATGGAAAATGTCCCACATTATTCCTCTCCATAAAGGTGGTAGCTCACTAGAGCTAACCAACTACAGACCTATAGCTATACTCTCACCCCTGGCCAAAATTATGGAAAAGTGTGTCCACAAACAACTGATGGAACACCTCACCAAAAATAAAATTCTAGCCAACTCCCAACATGGCTTCAGGCCAAATCACAGTACCACATCAGCCCTACTATCCTTTTCTAATACCATCAATAACTTCAGAAACAATAATAAACTATCATCTGCTCTTTTCTTAGACCTCTCCAAGGTCTTTGATATGGTGAACCACATTCAACTCCTCCATACATTAAAAAAACTATCACTCAGCAATTCCACGCTGAAATGGTTCCAATCCTACCTGTCCAATAGGCAACAGGCTGTTATATGGCAGGACAAATTATCCACATGCCTACCTGTTACACTTGGAGTTCCCCAAGGATCTATTCTTGACCCTCTTCTCTTCACCATCTTTGTTAATGACCTGCCCACAATCACCCCCCATGCCACATGCATTCAATATGCAGATGATTTGACTATCATCAGCACTGCCTCCAACCTGGCAGACCTCACTGCTTCAACCCAAGACACCTTCAACCTAATAGAAAAATGGTTCTCAAGTCGTCAACTAGTTCTCAACCCCAACAAAACAAAACTACTTACTTTCTCACCCACTAACAAGACTCTTCCCCCCACCTTCTCTATTACATCCTCCAATGGAATCATTATATCACCAGAAGCTCACACAAAGCTATTAGGTGTTACCATTGATAACTCCCTTAAATTTGACATCCATTTCAATCTAACCATCAAAACTGTCAATAAAAAGCTTGGCTCTCTCTATAAAGTAAAACACTTTCTCACTCCTCACGCTAAAATTACAATTGCCAGCACACACCTACTATCAACTCTTTTCTATGCCTCCCCCCTCTTTACAAACCTAAACAAGACAACCCTTAACAAACTTGCTTCTTGTTACAATCACATAGCTAGATTTGCCACAAATTCCACCTTTAGAACGCACCACTGCACTAACTTGAAGCAACTAGGGTGGTTAGAGTTTTCCAGCCAACTCCATTTCAACCAACTCAAAACGGCTCACCAGATACTGTATCACCCAGAGAAAACACCAGCTCTGAAAAACATCATTCACCCCTATATTAACCTGCAATCTTTACGCTCCTCCAATAAGATCTTAGCTCAAACTACCAAAGCCAATAATTCTGCTGGGGATTCTCTATTCTCAAACTTTGTAGGCAAAATGTGGAACTCCCTACCGACCATGCTCACCTCAGAACCTTCACTCCTACAATTCAAAAAAAAGCTTAAACCCCATCTCAATACTCTCTGGCAATGTCCCTGTTCCAAACCTGATTAACCACTATCATTTACCCTTCTCTTACCTCACTATCCTTAACCGCTTTTTAACAAGGCGCCTCGCCTTTGTAACTGACCTATGTTTTTTTTTATATGCTGCTGTTATTTTTTTCCCAAGATGTGATGTATCTTTATATTGTATTTAGAACTCAACTATCTTCCTTTTTTGCATTAACAATGTTCATATGTCTGTTATGTACCTGGAGCTTTTCTCCCTGGGCCTCCGCTGAAAATGGACATGTATCCAGTCGGACTCTCCCGGTTAACAAATGTAAAATAAAATAAAATAAATAAATAAATAAATCCTACCTGAACCAGATGAGACTCCATTTCCCCTTTTTGTTCAGAAACCGTTCCTCAGATAGGGATCAGGGAGCAGCCGGCCTCTTCTCAACGACAAATCAGTCAGAGGGCTTTCAGTCGAGGGAATCTTAAGATGAGAAACCCTCGCCTGTACACAGGTTTTTCAGTCTCTCTGTTGGTCTGATCCGTATCTTCGTAGAGGTTTCCGGTCCGAAGGACCAAAATGTCAGAAGAAAAAATTCAAACGAGTTGCATCTGCCTCAGGCTATGAATTTTCCTTTATTAGCAGCTAACCAGATTACACAGCATGTTGGTCAAGATGTCCGATCTGGACTGATCTGATCAACTTGTTTACTGATATCAACTTTTATACTGCAAGCAAAACAACTTTTTGTTACATTTCTGACCATTGACAGTTGGCTATGAAAAACATATAGGATAAACATGTTTATCACAAATTACCTCAAACCCATAGCTAGTACAGAATGTTCAAGAAGTACAGAATGTTCAATTCAACAACAGTAGCTCAAATTTTCCAGGACACACAGCCTGCCCCAGTAAATTAACTCTTACTCGGCCGTGCGTCCTTATCCCAGGCTTCACTGAGCTATAACCAAATCTCTTTATTCTGAAATGCAGAAAACAGATATCATTCAGGTTCATAAGCAATACTGCATTTTGTTCACAGATGAGGCCCATCTTTGATAGGCATATCCCAACAAATAACATGTTCACTTTGCAAGAACAGGAAAAAGATAAATAACAGTATGTTTTTAAAACTTTTTCTCTTAACAGTAACCCCCCCCCCCCCACACACACACACACACACATAGTTAATAGCTGTAATTCTACTGTTAGCTTACATATTGTTTGGTATTAGAAATCTTAGAATGCAGCAAACATTGCTGAGCTTATGCAATATATGAATGAGAGCATCTGAAGAAGGGAAGGTAATAAATCCAAAATATAATCCCAAATATGAAAAGAGGTGGGGAGCTTGTCTCACCTGTGCCAAACAACTGGTGGAATAAGCTTGATAAGGTCCTATAATACTATTACTAATTGCATGTAACCTTGTATAATTAAATTCAGATAATGCTAAGCAAAGATATTAAAATAATCTGATGATGATGATTGCTATTTTGTAAATACTCCAGTTAATTTTAATTAGTATTTTGATTTACATTATATGCTTGTTTATATATCTGTCAGACAAGGGAGGAAACCAATTAGATTATTGTGAGATTTGATCATATAAAGACAATAAGGTCAATGCCTAGCAGAACGTATTAGTTATAATTTTTTGTTTGACCAAGTATTTTTATGTAGATATAGTAGCTGTGTAGATAAATTTGATAGAATTGATTTTGCTATAGGACATTAATGCAGCTTATACAAATAAGCCAACACCAAAGTTTTGAATCTTGTTCAGTAAGCACGTGTATTTTGGTGTAATTTTATAGTTCCTTGAATAAATGTGTTTGAGAGAAAAACAAAAAATAAAATAAACATGACTGACTTAGCATGGTTAATTTCTCATGTAGTAAATCATAATGGAATTAATGTTGTGGCAAAGTCTTTAAAATAATGTGTGAGGTTGTAGAAGGAGGACAGAGAAGAGAATTAAGAACTGAGGGCAGCAAATGAAGAAAATGAATCCTGGCAGAAGGGAAAAAATGGATCACAGGTGAACAGAACTCCTGTGTGATAGTGAATGTCTAGGAAGCAAGAAAGGTTTTATGTACATGGCAAAGATTACAGAAGCCTGAGTCAGTGAGAAAAGGAATAGGAAGTGGCTTTATGTACAAACCAGACATACAGAATAATTAAAATGGTCACTGTAAGGGTGTGTACATAAATTACATAAAAAGGGCCTCGAAAGTGAAGTCAGGGTTGGAAAATAGCCAGGAAGTTGTGAAATTGTATGTTCAACTTGTACATTCATTAATTCAGTCAATTACTTATTCTTTGATAACCCACTTAATCCAGTTCAGGGTCATGGATAATAACTATTCCCAGCATCAAACTGGTACAAGGCTGAATTACAAACACACACACACACACACACACACACACACACACACACACACACACACACACACACACACACACACACACACACACACACACACACACACACACACACACACACACACACACACACACACACACACACACACACACACACACACGCACATACAGGGAAAGTCTTCTATTTTGGCACTGTTTGAATCACAGAAATCTCTTATGTGGGACTCAAGCTCAAGATATCCAGCATACAGTGACTATCAAAGCTTCTGGATCAGCAAGAGCATCTGGAGAGTTAGACATTGAGTTCTACATTTAGAATCCTATCCTTTCAGACAGGACCCCCCCCCCCCTCCCCCGGCATGTTGATTAAAGACAAATATACAAAGCCACACGCTGGTGCAGAGAAAGACATTTGCTTATGTACAGTTCAAATCATAGTAGTGAAAGAATAACATTAGCTTTAATTTGGGATTCAACCCTAAGACCTCCAGCATACCATGGCAAAGTCACTGTGACTAAACCAGCAAGAGCCTTTGAACAGCTAGGTGCTGAATTTTCCCTTTAGAGCTTTCCTTTAAGTTGGGAAGACCATAGCATGTTGATTGAGGTTAAATTACAAACACACATACAAACTGTTGTTGGTGTAGTAACAGTGACTTCAACATGCTGCTGTAGGTCTAAGTGTCAGGTCCAAGTTGAGAGCTAATGCTATCTTTCATTTTTTTGACTAGTGCAATACTGTAAACTTAACCTGAAGAGTGTGCTATCAATGACAGAATGCATGCATATGCATTCTCACGTATGATGCACGGGCATGAGCTCGCAAATGGCGACACATACACACACACACACACACACACACACACACACACACACACACACACACACAGACGCACACACGCACACACACACACACACACACACACACACACACACACACACACACACACACACACACACACACACACACACACACACACACACACACACACACACACACACACACACACACACACACACACACACACGCCTATAGTCAGTTTAGAGAATGTTCATTTCATCTGCAGCATGTCCTCAGGACATAAGTGATAACTGCAGCCCCCATGTGGGTACAGTAAGGATCTGTAAACTCCACAGAAACCTAGAAAAAACCTGTATGGATACATTGAGGGGATGTAAACTCCACAGAAAATGAAGCAAAATCTCATGTGAAATCTCAGTGTGGTCTAATAAGCTCTGCAGAAAACCCAGGGACAAGTGATGTGGATACTCTGAAGACCTGTAAACCCTGCAGAAAACTAGACAAAAATGTAATTCAATACAGTGAAACTTGTAAAATTTAGAGTAAATCCAGCAAAAAGTCTTGTGTATACAATAAGAACATGCAAACACTACAGAAATCCCAGCAAAACTCATATAGAGAGGACCTGTAACATCTACACAAATGCAACAAGTTGTGAAGCAGAGTGTACAGTCAAACACTATGAGGCAGCAGTAACCTCTTTACTGCAGTCACACCTTAACAAAAATGTCTAGACTGTAACTTCTCTTTAGATTTGCTAACCCAACAACCCTGGGAGAGTATCTTTTTTAGTACTGAAAAAAATCTCATTCATGTAATGAAACTTTCTGAAAAACAGTCATAAATTGTGGTAACTTTATCAGGTCATTTTTAATTTTTATTGCAGCATATTCCATTGCATAAAAGATTTTTTTTTTAGGAAAAAAGATGTTACGATGGTGTACATGGTATTTGTTTGAATGCACTCTTTGCCAGCAAAAAGGGGTGGATGAAAAAAAAATGTCACAAAGAGTTGGGGGATTATCCAAGGCAAGTGTCATTGTGCTCTGTGATGAAGATGACAGAGAAGAATGGCAACATAGGTTCATAGATTCATAGGTGGGTACTAGGCTATTGGCCCTAGGGCCTATACAAGCCTAGCCAAAAATGTACCTTGGCTTTCGCCACCCAAGAAAATTATTTTCCTGTGCCCCTGTCAAGCAGAGCCACAGAAGTGATCCCCGGGGTGAATTTCCTATCTCCCATCCAATCATCCAGATTTTTCTTGGAGTGCTAATGAGGAGCTTTGTTTGATATAGATAGCTTGTTCCAGAGTATGGGAAGTCTCTGGAACAGGAATCTATCCCTCCAGCATGTTCTGTTTATTGTGGTGACAAGGTTTAGGTCCCATAGAATGTGTAGCTCGGAGGGATTGGGATTTCTTTAAGTGGAGTATGTCCAACATAATATAATAAATATTTTCCACTTGATTCACAGAAGAAGAAGAAGAAGAACAATAATTGATTTATGCACATTATAAATGCAAGCAAATTAAAGAAATGTTTATTGATTGTAGGGCTTCCTATTAAACATTTAGAATCTTCAATGCTGATTTGCAAAATAATGAAAAAAAGACTGAAAATACAGGAGAAGAATGGATATTGAATCATGCTGTTCTACTTAGAACTTATATTTTTCAGGGCCTTGCCCCTGCACCCCCTATACTTTTATATACCAACTTCAAGTTGCCATGCCTTAGAATATTTTGAGAAAAGGCTATTGCAAATGTAATATAAGCAAGTCCTGATTTTTCAAGTAATTCAGTCTTCCCATTCCATTCCTTTACATAGCAAGATCCAACATTTCAAATGGTTATAGATTTTGAGGTTGGGGAGGTTTCGGTCTTTCAGAATCAAGCTGTGATATTCCTAATGTAAGGCAGAAAGATAAAATGATCTGACAGATTGTTTTTGAACTAGAAATAATTCAGCTAGCTTGAACAGGGCTACTCTATGATCCTTGACATAGTTCTAGGCAAAGCAGAATTCAAAAGACAGGTGGAAGGAGTGGACTATACTTGCTAAAGGTGATCATGCCATGGTCTGGTTCATTGTCTAGTACAGATGGTGGGGAAGCAATGACTAAGACGTAGGTATGCAATTATGGGAAGGTGGTTGATAGGGAACTCAGAAGGACAATGAAAAAATTGCTGTGAGACAGGAATAGAAAAATATATGCAAATAGGCTACTAAACCTTCTTAGGAAATGGAGGAAAGGTGATGGTGCAGAAGGGTGTGAACTGTATGAAGGAGAGAAGTTAAGGAAAGCACATATCCAGAGAACATCATCAGTGAGGCAATATGGGAGAAAGAGGAAGACATGCCAGAGTTAGAAAGAAAAAGGTAACAGATAATAGCTACATCATACAGAGGCAAGGAAAACATGACAAGCGATATCAGAGATGCTATGACCAGCATGGGAAGTGAATTAGCAGATGGATTAAGGCAGGGAACAAAACATGTTTTGATGTTCAACCAGTAGGGAGAAGAGGAGGAGCAAATCTAGTTAAACTAATCAGTGAATACAGTATCAATTTAAAAGGCATAGAGAAAAAAGATTAAGGTATTAAACAATTTCTTTCCTTCTGTCTTCAAAATACAACAAGCAAGTGGACACCAAACTGAAAAGATCGATAGCCTTAGACCGAAAAAGAGATCAAGTTCAGAAAAATAGAATGTGAGTTCATCAAACTGTGAGAGTTATTGGTCCAGAAGAAAGCAGTTTTTACTCCTCTGAATCCCATACAGCACATCAATGAATCAGAATCCTGAGGGAGATTTTCAGTAGATAGCTGGTAATTTGTGAGATTAGACAGAGTTTAATAAAATCAGTAGCAGTGCCACTCCAGAAAAGTGGCAGGAGAATAAATCCTAGAAACAGAAAAACATGGCCTGCTCAACCTTGATAACATGGACATCAGAAGGATTATCAGGGAATGATTAGTGTCATTTCTAGAGCACATTACCTCTAGCACAAGAATCTTAAAACAATTGTAA